>NC_056734.1:975252148-975425915 GCF_019279795.1 Protopterus annectens | reverse complement strand
CTCATGCTGTAAAGCTATAAGCCAAAGAAAGCATAGTTATCCACTTTTAGAAAACAAAGTATCCCCAGAGTACAACATAGGTAGTAGCCTCCAAAATGTGGAACAGGTACTAATGTATACATAGAGCCATGTGTTTAGTCATCTCTCCTTTGATAATCACATTACCAAAGGGTTTTGGAAATCCCTCTGTGGAGCACATAAGCAATAAAGGGTTTGCATGCAGATCCACTGAGGTTATTGCACACCTATAATGATTAGTCATCTTTGCCAGACTTTGCTTGCTTTGGAACAGGATTAAAATATACATCAAGCATAAACCCTCACTCACACTCTTCAATAGAAACCGTGATGACTGGATGTGAAACAGAAGACATAGCCCAGGGATCACTGCAGTGGCTAAGCTTGTCACTAGCATACAGAAGTGACCTAAGGTCTGGAAAGTGCCAGCACGCTCTGGCAAAGATAACAGATGCATTCATGGAGAAAGCAGAGTACCCACCTATGAAATAATTGAGGTCACATGTATGTATATGGCTTTGCCCCATAGCTACCTTACATGTGTAATGCACATACAGTTGTTATTGTGATATGTCATACACTAGAAAAATCAAAACCCACTTCACATTGATCAACGGTGTCACACACTCTCCCACACCTGGAACACACACACTCACTACGTGCGAGACTCAAACTCCTTCCTAAGTACATTATGACATTATAGCAGTATGCATTTACACGATGTGCTATACACATTACTAGGATTTCACCTTTCCACAGGTATATTTGTAGGATGGTGACATCATCAGACTCGACAAAGATGAGTGTACCACTTTTAAGGGGTGTGAGTATTTTCCAAAAGGGTTGCTCTTCCGCAGGGAGACACACAGTTGGCAAGTGCAGAATTCAAATGCCTGCCTAACTACATTATGATACTACAGCAGTACGCATTTACACGATGCTCTATACACATTATTGGGATTTTTCCTTTCCGCAGGTATATTTGTAGGATGGTGACATCATCAGACTTGACAAAGATGAGTATACCACTTTTAAGGGGTGTGAGTATTCTCCGAAAAGGTTGCTTCTCCCCAAAGAAACACACACACAGTTGGCAAGTGCAGGATTCAAACCCCTACCTAATTACATTATGATACTACCGCAGTACACATTTACACAACACACTATACACATTACTGAAATTATGCCTTTCCACAGGTATATTTGTAGGATGGTGACATCATCAGACTTGACAAAGATGAGTATACCACTTTTAAGGGGTGTGAGTATTCTCCAAAAAGGTTGCTCCTTCCAAGGGAGACAAACATAGATAGTTGGCAAATGCAGGATTCATACCCCTACCTAACTACATTATGATACAACAGCAGCATGCATTTACACAATGTGCTATACACATTATTGGGACTTCTTTTTTCCACAGGTATATTTGTAGGATGGTGACATCATAAGCCTTGACAAAGATGAGTACACACACACACACACACACACACACACACACACACACACACACACACACACACACAGCCACACACACACACACACACACACACACACACACACACACACACACACACACACACACACACACACACACACACACACACACACACACACACACACACACACACACACACACACACACACCTGGCAAGTGCGAGGTTCTTAATCCAAACTAACTACGTCTTGACACTTCAGCAAGTTGCTAACCTCAGCAGGCTTATCATACTAGGTGTATTGTGAATGTATTGTATGCATAGGCCATGACCATATCATATATGGGTTGATGCACCACATGCTGGCACACACAGGGTCAAACCAGTGGCTAAGCTCTGTCAACCCAATACTGGACAATACAGTCAAGAGGAGTAGGGTCATACAACCACAACACCAATAGTCTCACATAGACCTACAATATAAGCACCAGCAAAACACACACATAAATACACATTACCATACTCGGAGAATACAAATATTAATCTGAAAAAGACAGATTGTCCTCCTAAGCAGACAAGCAAGCAACATGCACCTCCAAGCACACACCAGAAAACACATAATACACCAAAGCAGTGTGCCTCACAACAGGCCCTAAGGCAAAACAACATACCCAACATGCTAGTAATAGGTGACTTCATAGTCAGGACACAGATGTTCCACTCACTCGGCTGGACAATGGGAAGGTTACTGTCAGTTGTCTGTCAGGTGCTATGATCCGCCACATAACACAAGCACTTACATCACTCCAGAACAGGTACATATATTATGTTCTTTGTACATGTCAGTGTGAATGATCTGAGACATACCTCCCAGGACAACATGACAAGAGATATATATAGTAGCTCTATGATCATGTAGCCCGGGCTGGTATGACCCTGACCTTGAGTAGCATCTTACCTTCACCTACATGATACTGCAATATAACAGAAAGACGATAAACTTCAACAATTGGCTGAGCTTCTGGTGTCATTCAAAGGGGATCCAGTCTCTGTCTGCCTGTGATGACATGATAGACAAGCCTCATTGCTTCGCTACAGATGGTTTGCACCTGTTGCCCCTATGCTTCTGAATACTGGCCAAGGCTCTTGCTGTCCCCATATTACCTTTTTTAGGCAAGGCTCAAAGGTTCATAGGTTCATAGGTAGGTACTAGGCTATCGGCCCTGGGGCCTATACAATCCCAGCCAAAAAGGTACCCTGACTTTTGCCACCCAAGATATTTATTTTCCTGTGCCACTGTCGAGCAGAGACACAGAGGTGATCCCCGGGGTGAATTTCATATTTCCCATCCAATCATCAAGATTTTTTCTTGAAGAGTGCTAATGAGGAGCTTTGTTTGATATAGATAGGTAGTTTATTCTGGAGTATGGGAAGTCTCTGGGACAGGAATCTATCCCTCTGGCAAGTTCTGTTTATTGTGGTGACAAGGTTTAGGTCCCTAGAGCGTGTAGCTCGGAGGGATTGGGATTTCTTTAAGTGGAGCATGTCCAACAGCTCTGGGTTTGACATAGCTTTCTATGTTAGGCAGAGATCACCTCTGAGTAGGCGATATGAGATAGAGTAAAGCTGGAGTTTTTTGAGACGGTCTGTGTAGGGCATGTGTTTGAGGCCAGAAATCCTCTTTGTGAGGTATTTCTTTGGCCTTTCCAGTTGTTGTAGATGTCTTGTGAGGTACATACCAAAAGGGGCATTGTACTCTATAATGGATCTAATGAGTGATGAGTAGAGGGGAACAATGACCTCTTTTTTTCTGCATGAGAAACCTTTTGTGATGAGGTGTGCCACGTAGAAGGATTTCCTGACTATTGTGGCGATGTGATTATCAAAGAAGAGACTACTGTCCACCTGTGTCCCAAGGTCTCTTATCACACTTTCGGTGTTAAGTATACTATCACCTATGTTGTAGTTCATGGGTACAGAGTTTTTACCAAAGGGGATGACAATGCACTTTTTGGCATTGAGCTTAAGGCCATGGCTTTGACACCAGGCATCTCTCTCAGTGAGGCCCTTTTGTAGGATGCCCACATCATTAGTAGTTTTGATTATGGCTCCTAGTTAGCAGTCATCTGCGAACTTCATTAGCCAAAGACCTTCTGTGTTATCCTGTACTTCAGGGAAGTAGATACCAAACAGGACAGGACACAGGACTGACCCTGTGGTACTCCACTTGTCACTGGTCTGAAGTCGGATTTGGAGTCTGCTACTTTCACAGTGTGGGTTCTGTCAGTGAGCCAGTTGGCAGCCCATCTTGTGACATAGGGATTTATACCTAGTTTAGTGAGTTTATCTATAATTCCAGAGTGGGGGATGGTGTTGAAAGCCTTGACAAGATCTAGATAGGTTGTGTGAACCACCTTACCCTTGTCTTCGTCTTTGGTGACTGCTTCAAAGAAGTCTATCAGGTTTAGGAGACATGATCTGCCTTTTACAAACCTGAACTGGGTGGGGTCCAGAGTTTAGAGATTACCAATGTCTTTGTTTATATGTTCCATGATGATACGTTCCATGGCCTTGCAGACCAGGCTCATCAGGCTAATGGGGCGCTAGTTCCCAGGGTCCATGGTGGCTCCACCCTTGTGTAGTGGGATAACCGTCGCTGTGCACCATTCAGCAGGCACAAAGCTTGAGATGAGGCTATGATTGAACATGGTACTTAGGTGTGGTGCCAGTTTGTTCTGTAGTTCATGTAGAACGCAGCCTGGAATGTGGTCTGGTCCCATGGATGCTGTGTTCCTGGCTTTGGAGGGTGTGGTTTTTACCTGTGCAGCTGTGATGACAGGAACTTTGCATTCTTCCGGTATAGAGATGGGCTCTTTTATGGATGAGGGGGGGTAAAGTTAGCACTGAACCTATCTGCCAGGATGTTGGCAATATCAGTTGGGTCTGTATATTTAGTGCCATTGTGCTGTAACTCAGAGCAGATCTGAGTGTTGCCATTGAGATTCTTGACATAGCTATAGAATGCTTTGTGGTTGTCTTTAGAATCAGTGGCAATTTTGTTTTCATAACTAGCTTTGGAGGATTTTATCAGGGATCGCAGCTTCTTACTGAGGCTGACCAGGGAGCTCCTCCACTCATGGGATTTTACCCTCTTTTGCAACAGTTTCTTCCTTCTGTTGTACAGTTTGTTTATGGCAGGGGACCACCAGATTGGCTTCCTTTTCTTAGAGGATAGCATATTGGCTCTGTTTGAGATAGCAGGATCCATGCACTCATGTAAGTGCTTATAAAGTGCAATTGTGTAGGATTCAGTAGTCGTAACTGTATTGCCCATCTGCATGGGTGTCATGAAGTTCACCACTTCTGTCTTAAGAAGCATAAAGTTGGCTTTGGAGAAATTTTTTAACATGGTTTCCTTAATGGGGGGGTGGGGGCAGAATGTGGATATGTAAGGTAATTAGCTTATGTTGACTTCAGGTGTGGAACACCGGTCACTCAGGACAAACCAAACCCCGTAACCAACACAAATAACCACAAAGTGAGCTAAATGCTACTCATTGCCAGAAGTCTCAGCCTCCAAATGCACACACTTCTCAGTATTTAGAATATTGATATCTGTGCAGTAACAGAAACCTAGTTCAAGGCTCCAGAGAGCACACCAGCATTACCAGGATACTACTCATTCCATACCTTCCAGCATCAGAACCTGGATCATGGCACATAGGGTGGGGATGTATCCATATTCATCAAGGATACCTACACCTCTCTCTACATGCTCTCTACAGGATATGTACCCATAGAATGCTGCACAGCAACGTTCTTCACACTCCACAGGGGTGGGGCTACAAAACCCCCTTGGCATTCATGCTCTATGAGCCTGACGAGTCTGCTCTTTAAGGCAATGGAGCCAATCATAATGGAAGTCAACAATAAAGACATTGGGAACCTTCACACAGTTGAGCACACACAGTTTGGCTTCATGAAATGCAGATCATGCCTCCTGAACTGGGTGGAATTCTTTGAGACAGTTACCCAGCCTACAGATGATTGAAAGGAGCTCCACACAGCCTACCTATACCTCGCTAAGGCCTTTGACACCATTCCCAGTCAGGTATCATAGATGAACTCACCAACCTGGGCATGAATCCATACATCACAAGATGGATTGCAAACTGGCTCACAGATAGATCCCACAAATTAAGAGTTGCTGGCTACATGTCAGATTCTACACCAGTAACAACTGGTGTCCCCCAGGGTTCAGTCCTGGAGTCCCTCCTATTTGGTATAGACTTCTCAAAAGTACATGCCAACACAGGAGGGTTGTGGTTGACTAATTTTGCTGGGAACTGTAAAGTGTTTGCCATAATAGATTCCCCGGATGACACAAATATTCTCCAGAAGGGACTCTATGAGACAGATGTGTGGTGTCAGAATCATGACCTCAAGCTCAATGTGAAAGAATGCATAGTAATCCCCTTTGGGGAAAACTAAGTACTCACAAACTACCACATAGGTGTTACCCCCTAAAAACTGACAAGGCAATAAGGGATCTGGGGACACAAGTAGATAGTCATCTTTCCTTTGACAACCATGTTGCCAAAGTGATTAGGAAATCCTATGTGGCCCAACTAATCAACAAAAGGTTTGCATCCGGATCAAAAGAGGTAGTGGTGGCCCTCTACTCTTAAGTCATCAGACCCATCATTGAGTACAATGCACCATTTTGGATGTACTCGACTAAGCATATCCAGCAACTGGAGAGACCACAGAGGTACCTCACCAAGAGGATTACTGGCCTCAAACAGTTGTGTTATGCAACACAACTGGTAAAACTAAATCTGTTCTACGTTGCGTACCGCCTACTCAGAGGCACACTCTGCCTAACATACAGAGCCATGTCCAACACATAACTGTTCAACATGCTCCATCTACGGATAACAAAACTGAGTTGCACTACACACTCCAGGGATATGAACCTCATCACAACAATGAATGCAACATGCTAGTGGGATAGAGTACCATCCCAGACACTTACCTTACTGTGGAACAGAGTCCCAATGTACATCAGACAGAGCCCCTTGCTGACACTCTTCAATAGGAACCTTGATGAGTGGATGGGAAACAGACAATTCACCCCAGGCATCACATCAGCAGCCCCACTAGATAGGGGCTTAGGGTACTAACTATTAGAACTAGGGCTTAGGAGACTACCCAATGGGGTGGTGAAAGCTGCACAACTTGCCTAGGCTAATATATGCCTTTGTGAAGATAGTCTACTACATACCTATGAACCTATGTGACAAGTACATGTCTACAGATAGTAGATTTGTACTTCATTGTACAGTCATGTTGTACAGCAGGCACATGCACCACATACACTGTAATGCCTACAGATACTGGTGGCTATTATGTACAGTGGGTGAGATGTGCACCTCATGTCTTTTGTGCCATTGGGATGTGTGCTGGGTGGGAAAGTCCTGGATGGCTCCCTGTCATGGTCACCCTCTTACACACATCTCTACCCATCCATCTTTGGCTTATTATACTGTGTTCCCCCTACATATATATATAGGTACATAGGTAGGTAATAGGCTATATGCCTGAAGGCATATATTAGTATGGCCAGAGTGTGCAGCTATCACCACACATGGGGTTAGTTCCCTAGGCCTCTGTGTAGTAGAGCTGATGAAGTGATCCATGGTGTGACAGTTCAGTTTCACATACACTCATCAAGGCTCCTCTGGAAGAGTGTCAGTGAGGGACTTAGCTTAATGTAGATTGGGAGCCTGTTCCAAAGCAAGGGAAGTCTGTGAGTTAGTAATGTATCCCTCCAACATGTTATATTTATTGTTGTGATGATGATATCCCTAGAGCATGTGGCACAATGAGCTTGGGTTTACTTCAGATAGAGCATATACATCAGTTCTGCATTGGACATGGACCTGTCTGTTGGGCAGAGATTGCCTGAGTAGACTGTATGCAACAGAGTACAGATTGAGTTAACTTCAGTCTTGTTGCATGGGGCAACTACGTGAGGCCAGTAATCCTATTGTTGAGGTACTTCAGTGGTCTTTCCAGCTGCTGAAGGTGCCTAGTCAGATTCATCGCAAGTGTGCCGTGATACTCTCTGATGGGTCTGATGACTGATGAGTAGAGGGATTTTGTGGATACAACATGTGTGTGGGGATGTTGGAAAAGAGCTTTTCAAGGTCTATGTTGATGTATGTCCTGGGTAACTGCCTTGAAAACTGTCTAGCAGGTTTAGGGACCATGATCTGCCCCTGACCAAACCAAAATGGGTAGGTTTGGGTGTTTGTAGGCTCCCAATAGCTTGTTTATGAGTTCCATAATGATGGACTCCATGGCCTTGCAGATCAGGCTTATTAGGCTTATAAGACAATAGTTCCCATGGTCTGTTGTGCACCAACACTTGTGGAGTGTGCCAAACATTGCTGTAACCCATTCAACAGTTTCATATCCTATACAGAGGGTGAGTCTCAACAGACTGTTCAGTTGCAGGGTCTGTTTGTTTTGGAGTTCACATATGACACAGCCAGGGACACCATGTCATCCCATAGACACCATGTTTTTTGGTTTGGATAGAGCTGTTTAACCATTGTATATGTGATTTCTGGCTTTTCACAATCTCCAGGTATGGTAATGGGCCCTTTTGTCAGTGAGAGGGGAGTAAATATGTATGAACCTGTCTGACAAGATGTTGGCAATGTCAGTCATGTACATGTATTCATTTACACTTTGCACTGACTCAGAACATATATGAGTTTACATTGATATTTATGACATAGCTAAAGAAAGCTTCATGGTTCTCTATGGACTCTGACAATATTTTTGCCAGAACATGGCTTGGATAATGTTAGGAGTGCTCATTGTTTCTTGATGATACTGATTGGAGATTTATTGATCTTCTTTGGATTTTCACTTTCTTTGAACAACTTAAGTACTTGTATTACATAGTTTGATTATGACAGGGGTCCAATATATTATATGGGTCTGTTTTCATATCACTGTGTGTGCAAGGCAGGATTGGTGAATAGTGACATGTGTCTGGGGTAAGAATTGCAACTGCCAGATATGTGTGGCCCACTGCTGTACTCAGACATGGCCCAAGTGTGTGAGCATGCTCAGTATGACCTTTCAGTATGTTGTTGACTGAAATTTGCTTAGTTTGTTTAAGTGTGTGAGCATGCCCAGTATGACCTTTCAGTACGTTGTTGACTGACATTTGCTAAATTTGTTTATGTGTGTGAGCATGCCCACTATGGGCATATATATACTATATATGTGTGTGAAAATTCAAGTTGGCTTTTACTTCAGGGCTCACCTTTGTGTTGTACATCAACAGGAAGCACGCTGTGCCTGCAGGCCTTCCATGAGTCAATTTGCATACACTTATCAACATTTCTGCATACAGGGGGGACAGCTATTATTTGTACATTTCTACCTGGGGGGGCACACCTGATTGTTACTGTGGGTGTACATAGGATGAGGGGTACACCTGACACTTATACACATTTGCTAGGCCTGCACTGCTATGTCAGGTACTCCATTTCAGTCTGTACTGTTGCCTATCATACTGGCTTGAGGCATACCACTGTACTACAGACCTTAGCTTCCAGTTACACGCATATTAGTTTGTGACTTCATAGCCTACCCAACCCACATCACACTGCCTGGCCTGCTGTTATCTGTCTGCATAGGCCTGGGGGGAGGTTACTCATATGCCTCTTCAGAGGACATGACACAGCATTTGTTTGTGTTTGCGTTTATCTACAATTGTCCTGCTGGCTGTGACTGTTAGCTATGTGACCCATCCAACTGGTATGTGTGACTGACTTAAGTTGTGTCTGTGCCAGTGAAATGCTGTCATGGCTTATTGATTTAGTACTGTGACTATAGTGCACAGTATCCTGAGTTCAAGCCCTGTCACTGCTTTTTATTTTCCTGCTGGGCAAACCTGACTGGTTAAGGAACAGTAAAGCAGGTGTGAGCGTGTTTAAACGGCTTTGCTCAACTTTGCCCAACGTTGCCCAACTTTGCCCGACATTGCGCTGGTTAGCGCGGTGTGCAGCTATGTCCAATTGTATTTAAATATGCTCAGTACTGGTAAAATGAGCTTAGCAGTGCTTTATATTGCTTAAAATAGGGCACTCGTGCCTCAGGTGGTGCTGCAGGGCTGCCTATGTGGGATGCACATAGTCACTCCCTATACATGTTTGAAAACAGGTAGTGCCAAGTTAGGCATCCCTTTTACTGTATGTGCGAATCAGAGAGAGGTGTCATTTCCAGGGTTCCTACTGAGTCAGTGTATGTGCTATGCGTTGCCTCTTTGCCAAGGCCAGGGCATACTGGGCATGCCTCCTTCTGCCTACTGGGGCAGGCTCAGGTTGTTCGTCTTCCAAGTCACGCTGTGCCTGTGCAGGCCTTGGCAATGGTGGGGGGCTGTTTGGCCATGCCCCGTGCTGTTCCTGCTGCTGCTGTTTCCACAGGATCATATTGTGTAGCATGGCACATACCATAACAATTTGGGTACATGTAGTTGGTGAGTACTGCAAGGCTAGACCAGATGTGTCCAGGCACTGGAACCGTGACTTGAGCATCCCAAACACATGCTCAATTATGTTTCTTGTTTGTGCGTGTGCCTCATTATGGAGTTCTTGTTCAGGTGTGTGTGCATTTCTGATGGGTGTCATCAGCCACGGCTCCAGTGCGTATCCAGCATCCCCCACTAGGTGATCAGCAGGGATGTCCCCATTGGCAAATCTCTGGTACAGCTGCATCGGATGCCAGATGTGGGAATGGTGATAGCTTCCAGGGCAGCCAGCACACGCATTCATTATTATGCCCTGGGCATCGCACATGACCTGGCAGTTGATGGAGGGGAAGCCCTTGTGGTTGATGTACACCCTACCCCACTTACCAGGTGGTGCTTTGATGCGTATGTGTATGCAGTCTATTGCACCCACTACCTCAGGGTATTCTGCTATTTGGTGGAAAAGACGCATATTGCTGGCCAATGCCTCACAGGAATTGGGGAAATATACATGCTCACTGACATGTGCTGACATGACATTCAGGAACTGGTGGAGTACCCTGGATGCTGATGCCTGTGAAATCCCCATCATATCACCAGTTTGTCTCTGGAAGGTACCTGTAGCTAGTATTCTTATGCCAACACATACCTTGTTATCCACTGGGATGGGTTCCCCTCTGTTGGTTCTGTGTATGAGGTGTGGCTGGCACAGCTCAACAATTTGCTGTAGGAGGTCTCTGTCTACCCTATAGAGCTCCACTATCTCCAGCTCATGTAGCCCCTGGTAGGTTACCCTGGGTCTGTACACTCTTCTCCGTCTCCTCACTGTGGGTTGCTCAGCAGCATTCACAACATCACCACCCTCAGCACCTTGCACATGTTGGTTTATGATAGCAAGAGCAGACCCTAACATTTTGTCAGCTTTAAGCTTTTTAAGCTTTCCCTCTTTGTATACTACAGTGTTGCAGAGTTCTTGGGAAAAAACAGGGGGGAATGGTGTTTGCAGAGTTTAAAGTGCTGGGCTGGGCTAGTCTGCTGCCTGTGTAATTGGCTGATTCTGATATATTTCACCTGGCAGCTTTGCTAGTTCTCCTTGGTTAACTTCCTACTACTTCTTTTCCTTCCTTTTGCCTTTCTGTTTTCGGCCGGGGGAAGCGCCTCACAAACAAGTGCAAATGCGCACACACTGTGTGCATGTTTGCAAGGAGTTTCCTATCTTTTAACATTGTGCAACTTTGGTTGGAGGTTTTCAAATAGGACAACTGTAAGCACGCCTCTTGCAATCCTGAGCAACTCAAAGCAAACATAAGCCACTGTGTTCCAATTAGCTTACAGCCTTTCTGACACACACCCTCATGATGTCACCTATATTCTACTCTACTACTCACCTACTCCTACTCTTACACTCTTGGGACATGGCTCACATGCTGGGGAAAATTGGGATTCACTATCCTTATCCTCATTTGCATAGGATTGCCTACTAATGCATGGTTACATCTCTGATGCTGAGCTTCCCCCCTTAGCAACCACTACTCAGTGGCCATGTTGTCTTCAGCCTGCCATTCACCTGCATGGCAGAATAATCTTTTTAGTGAAAATGCCTATTTTTGTTTTTTTTTTTTAATTATTTTCTTGTTTTCATAAGCACTGCACATTTGTGCGGTGCTGTGCTATGCTTAAACATCGGAGATCGGGGGAAAAAAAAGTTAGATTTTTATAATTTTAAACATTTATAAATGCCAATGGCCTTATATTTGGCCATTGGCATGCTTCCTCAACTGTATGCATCCTTTATTTGGAGCTGTCATAGCTCCGTTTAGCTATTTGCAGAACGGTACTCAGTTACCAACGGAGTACATTTCTGCAGATAACACTAATCTTCCACGGACAGGTTAGTGTTTCCTGGATCGCAAATTTACCTCATTTGCATAGCTTTCGCCAGCAAATGAAGTAATTTGCATACCATGACGCTGTCCGCGCAAAAGTAGCTTTAGCAGCTCTCATGCTCCCCTGCCTGCTGTTCCTGGATCGCACTGCAGACATATTGCCTGTTTAACGTCTTACACTACTCTACAACTCCGTGCAAGCTTTCGTAAATCCGGCCCAAAATGTACATTATAAATTACTATTTGCATATGGTTAACTTAATTTCAAACTAAGTATCCACATATACGGCCACAGTTATAATTTTGGTATTATAACATTCCTCTGTAACCATCCTGAAACATATTATTTCAGTCATATTATAATATTAAAGCACATCATAAATAATATGCACTTTATACTGATTAATCATTGTAGTTTTTTCCTGTTGTATAATTATATACTCCTTTATTTCTATATGACCATTGAGTAAATTTTCATTTTAAATCTTTAAATTACTGATTAGCCCTGGCTGCTGTCCGTTCTTGCCCCCAGCGTTTCTTGACCTCTAGAATTCCCAGCTTCCCAACCTGCTACTCCTGAGCCAGGACATTAAGTACCTGCCTACCTGACGACCAAGGACCCTTTCTAGCTACCTGCAGTCTCATCCTACTGCCTTCATATCCCTGTACCCTCACAGAAAAGGAAGCAAGAAAGTATGTTATTAACCAAGCCTGGCAGTAAAAGAATACGTAAGTAACCTAACACTTCCAGGTGGCTTAAAGAACGGTTCCCAGCCGGGACAGCCAGCAGTCTCACTCCCCCCTACCCTCTATATGGTAACTAGTATTCCTTTCTCACCTCTATTATTTCCCCTTAGCTGTATATAGTGCCTTCCCATTTCCCTGCCTAGCCTTTTCCTTAAAGAAACCTCTGCTGCAATACAATATCTGTCGACTAGGTGGCACCAGTATACTGCCCTACCTTATATGCCTATCCCACAGCCTATAGTATAATTATTTTCATTCCTCTGGCTTCCAACACTTAATTGTGGCATAACCTCCTTCTTTCTCTTAGTTTTTTTTACTACAACCATCCAACTCCTACAACTGTAACTACTGGCTCCCTCACCTCTTTACGTACCTACCTCTGACTTACCTTTAGTAGTCTGCTTTCTTACTGATTGTTCTTCCTGAACTGTTCCGTTCATTTGTCTCCTGCTTTTCTCATCACTCTCCACCCCTATCTACCTCATATCTTCTTCCTTTTCCCATAAATACCCTCAGCCCCTCGTGGCACCATCTTTAAATTACTGATTAGCCTGGCTGCTGTCTGTTCTTGCCCCCAGCGTTTCTTGACCTCTAGAAGTAAGTAATTTAATGCCTCTTTCTATGTTTATGGTGTTGGTCATATTTTGAAAACATTGCCTTGTGACTGTAACTGTATATCCTTCCTCGCTGTTGTTATACATGTGTACTGGGTTAACTATACCTGAACGCCTCTCTGTATTTGCGTTCACACGAGGAGCTGCTTTTGGCTTCCTCTACTCCATAGAGAGCTCAGCTGTAACGAAAATAACATTTTTAGCCTTACATCGGCTAGTACATGCCATAAATGGTCAGAAATTCTGTTAATTGATTGTAAATCAGTGCCAAAGCACTTTACCGAGTAGTCTGCAGATAAATAAAAACTTATACAGCTTTACTTTGCACTAATGCCTAGCGGCTCTGCAAATTGACTGCTTAAACTGTGCAGTCGTTAGTGAAGTACAAAACAAATACTAGGTTATAAAGGGACCGTCTTGAATAACTCTTCAATATTAACTTTGACACTCTTAGCGAGTGTAAGTGGCCTCCCCTTTACAATTGCTAGGACATAGTGGCTTCATATCTAAACCACACATTCTAGCTATTCTGTTTTGTAATGGCCAGGAGTTTTCTTTTCTTCACCTGGAATTCCTATTCTGCGTAGTCGCACATAGACTGAACAGATTCTGTGTTGGTTTGCCAGCAGAAGACCTTTCAAATTCACACCCTGGCTTAGTGCCTAAAGTTGAGAATATCATTTAGCCGCTCACATAGCTAGTATTTGGCCCATTTTTAAGTGCTGTGCATGGGCTATATAAGCAAGTACCATACTTACCTAATTGATTAAATAGCAGAGAACTCTCACCTTTAAAACCTAACTTAGTGTTCTTTCTTTTTTTAGCCGCTCACATAGCTAGCAGATTGCCCATATTTAAAGTGCTGTGCATGGGCTACAAAAGCTAGTACCATACTTTCCTAACTGATCAAATATCAGAGAACTCTCACCTTTTAAAACCTAGCTTAGTATTTCTTAAAATTTGTGTATAATCACTTATCCAGTGAATGGACCCAAATTTAAAGCGCTGGGCATTGGGCTACAAAAGCAAGCTCCATTTTTTATCTAATTGTTTAAATATTTAGGAAATTTTTATTACAGCTTAATGATCAGGAGCGGTGCTCCTTGCTATATTGACTAGCTTTGGTGCTTCATTTTAAAGCGGTGTTACCAGCTACCTGTTTTTTTTGGACAATTCTCTCACTTGTACCTCAAAATGCCATGGTGGTACGGCGGTAGCATTGTTACCTCACAGCAAGAGGTTCTCCCATTCGATTCTCGGCTTGGCTTGGGAGTGCCTTCTGTGTGGAGTCTGCATGTCCTCCCCGCGGTTGGGTAGTGTTCGAAAGACATGCGTGTGTAAATGGGCATGCCTTTGTTGAAGGTTGGGTGTCGAACTGGCACCTCGGCGTTTCGTAAAAATCTACTGCCAATCATTAGTGGACCGGAGTTCCGCTGTGGCGACCCCTTACCGGGAAAAAGCTGAAAGACACAACATATGTACCTCAATTAGAACTATCTGCTTACTCGAACTTAACTTGCTTTATAACATTCTAGTCTAGTATGTGACTACCTAGCATAGCTGTCTGTTGAGATATGCTTACATTGTTTCAATTACTATCAGAATAATTGGTACCACAGTAATATTATTGTATTTTTTGGTTAAGTATGAGCATTTTGTGAATGTGTAATTGTGTCTTCTAGAGTTTTACTGCACTACTTCTGTCTAAATACATGCACCTAACTAACTTAGACAAAAGGTATATCTAGCTTGCAATTGTTATTCCATGGCATCTATATCTGCTGAGTGACAAAAATGATGTTTTACTTCAACTGCCTAGGATATTTTGCCTGTACTTTTCACTAAGGGCTGCCTGTTAATTTCTTGCCTATACATTTTTCTCTCTCTCCTAAAAAGTTCCCAGCTTCCCAACCTGCTACTCCTGAGCCAGGACATTAAGTACCTGCCTACCTGACGACCAAGGACCCTTTCTAGCTACCTGCAGTCTCATCCTACTGCCTTCATATCCCTGTACCCACAAAGAAAAGGAAGCAAGAAAGTATGTTATTAACCAAGCCTGGCAGTAAAAGAATACGTAAGTAACCTAACACTTCCAGGTGGTTTAAAGAACGGTTCCCAGCCGGGACAGCCAGCAGTCTCACTCCCCCCTACCCTCTATATGGTAACTAGTATTCCTTTCTCACCTCTATTATTTCCCCTTAGCTGTATATAGTGCCTTCCCATTTCCCTGCCTAACCTTTTCCTTAAAGAAACCTCTGCTGCAATACAATATCTGTCCACTAGGTGGCACCAGTATACTGCCCTACCTTATATGCCTATCCCACAGCCTATAGTATAATTATTTTCATTCCTCTGGCTTCCAACACTTAATTGTGGCATAACCTCCTTCTTCCTCTTAGTTGTTTTTGCTACAACCATCCAACTGTCCTCCTACAACTGTAACTACTGGCTCCCTCACCTCTTTAAGTACCTACCTCTGACTTACCTTCAGTAGTCTGCTTTCTTACTGATTGTTCTTCCTGAACTGTTCCGTTCATTTGTCTCCTGCTTTTCTCCTCACTCTCCACCCCTATCTACCTCATATCCTCTTCCTTTTCCCATAAATACCCTCAGCCCCTCGTGGCACCATCTTTAAATTACTGATTAGCCTGGCTGCTGTCTGTTCTTGCCCCCAGCGTTTCTTGACCTCTAGAAGTAAGTAATTTAATGCCTCTTTCTATGTTTATGGTGTTGGTCATATTTTGAAAACATTGCCTTGTGACTGTAACTGTATATCCTTCCTCGCTGTTGTTATGCATGTGTACTGGGTTAACTATACCTGAACGCCTCTCTGTATTTGCGTTCACACGAGGAGCTGCTTTTGGCTTCCTCTACTCCATAGAGAGAGCTCAGCTGTAACGAAAATAACATTTTTAGCCTTACATCGGCTAGTACATGCCATAAATGGTCAGAAATTCTGTTAATTGATTGTAAATCAGTGCCAAAGCACTTTACCGAGTAGTCTGCAGAGAAATAAAAACTTATACAGCTTTACTTTGCACTAATGCCTAGCGGCTCTACAAATTGACTGCTTAAACTGTGCAGTCGTTAGTGAAGTACAAAACAAATACTAGGTTATAAAGGGACCGTCTTGAATAACTCTTCAATATTAACTTTGACACTCTTAGCGAGTGTAAGTGGCCTCCCCTTTACAATTGCTAGGACATAGTGACTTCATATCTAAACCACACATTCTAGCTATTCTGTTTTGTAATGGCCAGAAGTTTTCTTTTCTTCACCTGGAATTCCTATTCTGCGTAGTCGCACATAGACTGAACAGATTCTGTGTTGGTTTGCCAGCAGAAGACCTTTCAAATTCACACCCTGGCTTAGTGCCTAAAGTTGAGAATATCATTTAGCCGCTCACATAGCTAGTATTTGGCCCATTTTTAAGTGCTGTGCATGGGCTATATAAGCAAGTACCATACTTACCTAATTGATTAAATAGCAGAGAGCTCTCACCTTTAAAACCTAACTTAGTGTTCTTTCTTTTTTTAGCCGCTCACATAGCTAGCAGATTGCCCATATTTAAAGTGCTGTGCATGGGCTACAAAAGCTAGTACCATACTTTCCTAACTGATTAAATAGCAGAGAACTCTCACCTTTTAAAACCTAGCTTAGTATTTCTTAAAATTTGTGTATAATCACTTATCCAGTGAATGGACCCAAATTTAAAGCGCTGGGCATTGGGCTACAAAAGCAAGCTCCATTTTTTATCTAATTGTTTAAATATTTAGGAAATTTTTATTACAGCTTAATGATCAGGAGCGGTGCTCCTTGCTATATTGACTAGCTTTGGTGCTTCATTTTAAAGCGGTGTTACCAGCTACCTGTTTTTTTTGGACAATTCTCTCACTTGTACCTCAAAATGCCATGGTGGTACGGCGGTAGCATTGCTACCTCACAGCAAGAGGTTCTCCCATTCGATTCTCGGCTTGGCTTGGGAGTGCCTTCTGTGTGGAGTCTGCATGTCCTCCCCGCGGTTGGATAGCGTTCGAAAGGCATGCGTGTGTAAATGGGCATGCCTTTGTTGAAGGTTGGGTGTCGAACTGGCACCTCGGCGTTTTGTAAAAATCTACTGCCAATCATTAGTGGACCGGAGTTCCGCTGTGGCGACCCCTTACCGGGAAAAAGCTGAAAGACACAACATATGTACCTCAATTAGAACTATCTGCTTACTCGAACTTAACTTGCTTTATAACATTCTAGTCTAGTATGTGACTACCTAGCATAGCTGTCTGTTGAGATATGCTTACGTTGTTTCAATTACTATCAGAATAATTGGTACCACAGTAATATTATTGTATTTTTGGTTAAGTATGAGCATTTTGTGAATGTGTAATTGTGTCTTCTAGAGTTTTACTGCACTACTTCTGTCTAAATACATGCACCTAACTAACTTAGACAAAAGGTATATCTAGCTTGCAATTGTTATTCCATGGCATCTATATCTGCTGAGTGACAAAAATGATGTTTTACTTCAACTGCCTAGGATATTTTGCCTGTACTTTTCACTAAGGGCTGCCTGTTAATTTCTTGCCTATACATTTTTCTCTCTCTCCTAAAAAGTTCCCAGCTTCCCAACCTGCTACTCCTGAGCCAGGACATTAAGTACCTGCCTACCTGACGACCAAGGACCCTTTCTAGCTACCTGCAGTCTCATCCTACTGCCTTCATATCCCTGTACCCTCAAAGAAAAGGAAGCAAGAAAGTATGTTATTAACCAAGCCTGGCAGTAAAAGAATACGTATTTAGACAGAAGTAGTGCAACTGTGGTCCCACTTCACAAAGGCGGTGCCTCCACCGACCCTGGTAATTACCGGCCCATTAGCTTGACAAGCCTTATCTGCAAAGCCATGGAGAGGATCATTATGGACCTCATAAATAAAGACATTGGGAATTTGCAGACTTTGGATCCAACCCAGTTTGGCTTTGTCAAAGGCAGATCATGCCTTTTAAACTTGGTTGACTTTTTCGAAACAGTCACCAAAGCCATTGATGAGGGAAAGGCAGTCCATACAGCCTACCTCGATCTGGCTAAGGCCTTTGATACAATACCCCACTCGGGTATCATTGAAAAACTCATCAGCTTAAATGTTAACCCATACATCACAAGATGGGTTGCAAACTGGCTGAGTGACAGAACCCACAGGGTCAGAGTTGCTGGCGCCATGTCAGACTCAAAGCCTGTCACAAGTGGTGTCCCACAGGGCTCAGTCCTGGGCCCACTCTTGTTTGGCATCTACTTTTCTGAAGTACAAGCAAACACAGGAGGGTTATGGCTGACAAAGTTTGCAGATGACTGCAAACTGGGCGCCATAGTAGAAAACACATCTGACACAGATATCCTTCAGAAGGGTCTCACAGAAACGGATAACTGGTGCCAGAGCCACGGCCTAAAGTTAAATGCCAAAAAATGCATAGTCATACCCTTCGGGAAAAACAAGGTTACCCCTAGCTACCAAATAGGAGGCAATCCACTGAGCACAGAAGAAGTTATCAGGGACCTGGGGACCCAGGTTGATAGTAGTCTGTCATTCGACACCCATGTAGCTAAAGTAGTTAGGAAGACCTTCTACATTGCCCACCTTATCATGAAGGGATTCTCATCTAGATCAAGGGAGGTTATAGTCTCCCTTTACTCATCACTCATCAGACCAATGATTGAGTACAATGCCCCATTTGGAATGTATCTGACCCGACACTTGCAGCAGCTGGAGAGGCCACAAAAGTTCCTCACCAAAAGGATAAAGGGTCTCAAAATCTATCCTATGCTGCCCGACTGAAAGAACTCCAGCTCTATTCAGTCGCCACGCTTGCTCAGAGGTGACCTTTGCCTAACATACAAGGCCATGTCAAACCCAGATTTGATGAATATGCTTCACCTCAAAATCTAGATCCATCAGAGCCACAAGGCGGAGACTTAAACCTCGACACGGCTATTAATAGGACGTGCTGGAGGGATAGATTCATCACCCAAAGACTCCCTATGCTGTGGAACAGAATCCCGGTACATGTGAGGCAGAGCACCTCGCTGGCCTTGTTCAAGAGAAATCTTGACCAATGGATGGGAGATCGCAGATATACCCCAGGGATTACCTCAGTGTCACTGCTCGACAGAGGCACAGCAAAACAATGGGTATAGTTCCCCATACTAAAGGGGTGGCGTAAGCCACAAAACGATGGGCTAGGCTTGTAAATGCCCTCGGGCAGATAGCCTAGTATGAACCTATGAACCTATGAACCTATAAGTAACCTAACACTTCCAGGTGGTTTAAAGAACGGTTCCCAGCCGGGACAGCCAGCAGTCTCACTCCCCCCTACCCTCTATATGGTAACTAGTATTCCTTTCTCACCTCTATTATTTCCCCTTAGCTGTATATAGTGCCTTCCCATTTCCCTGCCTAGCCTTTTCCTTAAAGAAACCTCTGCTGCAATACAATATCTGTCCACTAGGTGGCACCAGTATACTGCCCTACCTTATATGCCTATCCCACAGCCTATAGTATAATTATTTTCATTCCTCTGGCTTCCAACACTTAATTGTGGCATAACCTCCTTCTTTCTCTTAGTTTTTTTTACTACAACCATCCAACTCCTACAACTGTAACTACTGGCTCCCTCACCTCTTTACGTACCTACCTCTGACTTACCTTTAGTAGTCTGCTTTCTTACTGATTGTTCTTCCTGAACTGTTCCGTTCATTTGTCTCCTACTTTTCTCATCACTCTCCACCCCTATCTACCTCATATCTTCTTCCTTTTCCCATAAATACCCTCAGCCCCTCGTGGCACCATCTTTAAATTACTGATTAGCCTGGCTGCTGTCCGTTCTTGCCCCCAGCGTTTCTTGACCTCTAGAAGTAAGTAATTTAATGCCTCTTTCTATGTTTATGGTGTTGGTCATATTTTGAAAACATTGCCTTGTGACTGTAACTGTATATCCTTCCTCGCTGTTGTTATGCATGTGTACTGGGTTAACTATACCTGAACGCCTCTCTGTATTTGCGTTCACACGAGGAGCTGCTTTTGGCTTCCTCTACTCCATAGAGAGAGCTCAGCTGTAACGAAAATAACATTTTTAGCCTTACATCGGCTAGTACATGCCATAAATGGTCAGAAATTCTGTTAATTGATTGTAAATCAGTGCCAAAGCACTTTACCGAGTAGTCTGCAGAGAAATAAAAACTTATACAGCTTTACTTTGCACTAATGCCTAGCGGCTCTACAAATTGACTGCTTAAACTGTGCAGTCGTTAGTGAAGTACAAAACAAATACTAGGTTATAAAGGGACCGTCTTGAATAACTCTTCAATATTAACTTTGACACTCTTAGCGAGTGTAAGTGGCCTCCCCTTTACAATTGCTAGGACATAGTGACTTCATATCTAAACCACACATTCTAGCTATTCTGTTTTGTAATGGCCAGAAGTTTTCTTTTCTTCACCTGGAATTCCTATTCTGCGTAGTCGCACATAGACTGAACAGATTCTGTGTTGGTTTGCCAGCAGAAGACCTTTCAAATTCACACCCTGGCTTAGTGCCTAAAGTTGAGAATATCATTTAGCCGCTCACATAGCTAGTATTTGGCCCATTTTTAAGTGCTGTGCATGGGCTATATAAGCAAGTACCATACTTACCTAATTGATTAAATAGCAGAGAACTCTCACCTTTAAAACCTAACTTAGTGTTCTTTCTTTTTTTAGCCGCTCACATAGCTAGCAGATTGCCCATATTTAAAGTGCTGTGCATGGGCTACAAAAGCTAGTACCATACTTTCCTAACTGATTAAATAGCAGAGAACTCTCACCTTTTAAAACCTAGCTTAGTGTTTCTTAAAATTTGTGTATAATCACTTAGCCAGTGAATGGCCCAAATTTAAAGCGCTGAGCATTGGGCTAACAAAAGCAAGCTCCATTTTTTTATCTAATTGTTTAAATATTTAGGAAATTTTATTACAGTTTAATGATCAGGAGCGGTGCTCTTTGCTATATTGACTAGCTTTGGTGCTTCATTTTAAAGCGGTGTTACCAGCTACCTGTTTTTCTTGGACAATTCTCTCACTTGTACCTCAAAATGCCATGGTGGTACGGCGGTAGCATTGTTACCTCACAGCAAGAGGTTCTCCCATTCGATTCTCAGCTTGGCTTGGGAGTGCCTTCTGTGTGGAGTCTGCATGTCCTCCCCGCGGTTGGCTAGCGTTCGAAAGACATGCGTGTGTAAATGGGCATGCCTTTGTTGAAGGTTGGGTGTCGAACTGGCACCTCGGCGTTTCGTAAAAATCTACTGCCAATCATTAGTGGACCGGAGTTCCGCTGTGGCGACCCCTTACCGGGAAAAAGCTGAAAGACACAACATATGTACCTCAATTAGAACTATCTGCTTACTCGAACTTAACTTGCTTTATAACATTCTAGTCTAGTATGTGACTACCTAGCATAGCTGTCTGTTGAGATATGCTTACATTGTTTCAATTACTATCAGAATAATTGGTACCACAGTAATATTATTGTATTTTTGGTTAAGTATGAGCATTTTGTGAATGTGTAATTGTGTCTTCTAGAGTTTTACTGCACTACTTCTGTCTAAATACATGCACCTAACTAACTTAGACAAAAGGTATATCTAGCTTGCAATTGTTATTCCATGGCATCTATATCTGCTGAGTGACAAAAATGATGTTTTACTTCAACTGCCTAGGATATTTTGCCTGTACTTTTCACTAAGGGCTGCCTGTTAATTTCTTGCCTATACATTTTTCTCTCTCTCCTAAAAAGTTCCCAGCTTCCCAACCAGCTACTCCTGAACCAGGACATTAAGTACCTGCTTACCTGACGACCAAAGACCCTTTCTAGCTACCTGCAGTCTCATCCTACTGTTTTCATATCCCTGTACCCTCACAGAAAAGGAAGCATGAAAGTATGTTATTAACCAAGCCTGACAATAAAAGAATACGTAAGTAACCTAACACTTCCAGGTGGTTTAAAGAACGGTTCCCAGCCGGGACAGCCAGCAGTCTCACTCCCCCCTACCCTCTATATGGTAACCAGTATTCTTTTCTCATCTCTATTATTTCCCCTTAGCTGTATATAGTGCCTTCCCATTTCCCTGCATAGCCTTTTCCTTAAAGAAACCTCTGCTGAAATGCAATATCTGTCCACTACGTGGCACCAGTATCCTGCCCTATCTTATATGCCTATCATACAGCCTATAGTATAATTATTTTCATTCCTCTGGTTTCCAACACTTAATTGTGGCATAACCTCTTTCTTCCTCTTAGTTTTTTTTACTACAACCATCCAACTGTCCTCCTACAACTGTAACTACTGGCTCCCTCACCTCTTCATGTACCTACCTTTGACTTACCTTCAGTAGTCTGCTTTCTTACTGATTGTTCTTCCTGAACTGTTCCATTCATTTGTCTCCTGCTTTTCTCCTCACTCTCCACCCCTGTCTACCTCATAACCCCTTCCTTTTCCCATAAATACTCTCAGCCCTTCGTGGCACCATCTTTAAATTACTGATTAGCCTGGCTGCTGTCTGTTCTTGCCCCCAGCGTTTCTTGACCTCTAGAAGTAAGTAATTTAATGCCTCTTTCTATGTTTATGGTGTTGGTCATATTTTGAAAACATTGCCTTGTGACTGTAACTGTATATCCTTCCTCGCTGTTGTTATGCATGTGTACTGGGTTAACTATACCTGAACGCCTCTCTGTATTTGCGTTCACACGAGGAGCTGCTTTAGGCTTCCTCTACTCCATAGAGAGAGCTCAGCTGTAACGAAAATAAAGTTTTTAGCCTTACATCGGCTAGTACATGCCATAAATGGTCAGAAATTCTGTTAATTGATTGTAAATCAGTGCCAAAGCACTTTACCGAGTAGTCTGCAGAGAAATAAAAACTTATACAGCTTTACTTTGCACTAATGCCTAGCGGCTCTGCAAATTGACTGCTTAAACTGTGCAGTCGTTAGTGAAGTACAAAACAAATACTAGGTTATAAAGGGACCGTCTTGAATAACTCTTCAATATTAACTTTGACACTCTTAGCGAGTGTAAGTGGCCTCCCCTTTACAATTGCTAGGACATAGTGACTTCATATCTAAACCACACATTCTAGCTATTCTGTTTTGTAATGGCCAGGAGTTTTCTTTTCTTCGCCTGGAATTCCTATTCTGCATAGTCGCACATAGACTGAACAGATTCTGTGTTGGTTTGCCAGCAGAAGACCTTTCAAATTCACACCCTGGCTTAGTGCCTAAAGTTGAGAATATCATTTAGCCGCTCACATAGCTAGTATTTGGCCCATTTTTAAGTGCTGTGCATGGGCTATATAAGCAAGTACCATACTTACCTAATTGATTAAATAGCAGAGAACTCTCACCTTTAAAACCTAACTTAGTGTTCTTTCTTTTTTTAGCCGCTCACATAGCTAGCAGATTGCCCATATTTAAAGTGCTGTGCATGGGCTACAAAAGCTAGTACCATACTTACCTAATTGACTAAATAGCAGAGAACTCTCACCTTTTAAAACCTAGCTTAGTGTTTCTTAAAATTTGTGTATAATCACTTATCCAGTGAATGGACCCAAATTTAAAGCGCTGGGCATTGGGCTACAAAAGCAAGCTCCATTTTTTATCTAATTGTTTAAATATTTAGGAAATTTTTATTACAGCTTAATGATCAGGAGCGGTGCTCCTTGCTATATTGACTAGCTTTGGTTCTTCATTTTAAAGCGGTGTTACCAGCTACCTGTTTTTTTTGGACAATTCTCTCACTTGTACCTCAAAATGCCATGGTGGTACGGCGGTAGCATTGTTACCTCACAGCAAGAGGTTCTCCCATTCGATTCTCGGCTTGGCTTGGGAGTGCCTTCTGTGTGGAGTCTGCATGTCCTCCCCGCAGTTGGGTAGCGTTCGAAAGACATGCATGTGTAAATGAGCATGCCTTTGTTGAAGGTTGGGTGTCGAACTGGCACCTCGGCGTTTCGTAAAAATCTACTGCCAATCATTAGCAGACTGGAATTCCGCTGTGGCGACCCCTTACCGGGAAAAAGCTGAAAGACACAACATATGTACCTCAATTAGAACTATCTGCTTACTCGAACTTAACTTGCTTTATAACATTCTAGTCTAGTATGTGACTACCTAGCATAGCTGTCTGTTGAGATATGCTTACATTGTTTCAATTACTATCAGAATAATTGGTACTACAGTAATATTATTGTATTTTTGGTTAAGTATGAGCATTTTGTGAATGTGTAATTGTGTCTTCTAGAGTTTTACTGCACTACTTCTGTCTAAATACATGCACCTAACTAACTTAGACAAAAGGTATATCTAGCTTGCAATTGTTATTCCATGGCATCTATATCTGCTGAGTGACAAAAATGATGTTTTACTTCAACTGCCTAGGATATTTTGCCTGTACTTTTCACTAAGGGCTGCCTGTTAATTTCTTGCCTATACATTTTTCTCTCTCTCCTAAAAAGTTCCCAGCTTCCCAACCAGCTACTCCTGAACCAGGACATTAAGTACCTGCCTACCTGACGACCAAAGACCCTTTCTAGCTACCTGCAGTCTCATCCTACTGTCTTCATATCCCTGTACCCTCACAGAAAAGGAAGCAAGAAAGTATGTTATTAACCAAGCCTGGCAATAAAAGAATACGTAAGTAACCTAACACTTCCAGGTGGTTTAAAGAACGGTTCCCAGCCGGGACAGCCAGCAGTCTCACTCCCCCCTACCCTCTATATGGTAACCAGTATTCCTTTCTCACCTCTATTATTTCCCCTTAGCTGTATATAGTGCCTTCCCATTTCCCTGCGTAGCCTTTTCCTTAAAGAAACCTCTGCTGCAATACAATATCTGTCCAGTAGGAGGCATCAGTATCCTACCCTACCTTATATGCCTATCCCACAGCCTATAGTATAATTATTTTCATTCCTCTGGCTTCCAACACTTAATTGTGGCATAACCTCTTTCTTCCTCTTATTTTTTTACTACAACCATCCAACTTTCCTCCTACAACTGTAACTACTGGCTCCTTCACCTCTTTACATACCTACCTTTGACTTTCCTTCAGTAGTCTGCTTGCTTACTGATTGTTCTTCCTGAACTCTTCCCTTCATTTGTCTCTACCCACTCCGTTCGCCCTGCGGGCCCACTCTGCTCCCCTACCCTGCCCCCAAATCTCACCCGCCCCCAGCACCTCTACATTTATGCTTCCCAAACTCCTCCCACCCATATCAATTAACTAATCATAGTCCTCTCCTCATTACTCCTCCCACTCTTACTCCTCCCACTCAACTATCCCATACCCCCTCTCTACTCTTAGTCTCCTCCTCTCCTCCTTGTAAATTAATATAACCCAATCTACTTCCATGCCTCTCCTCCTCAATAGCCAGTTCACTTCCATTATAATACTCCCTTCAATACCCCCCATTCTAAACATGCCTTCCCCAATCCTCTATACTGTCCCGGTCCCTTACTCCCTTCTTGTACTACTAATTCCTCTTTATTATGCTAGTTCTTACTCTTCCAAAGCATCCCCATGCCTACCTTCTACTCAAACTATCCCTTACACTCACCTGCAACCACTTTTATGCACTCACTTCCACTCTATTTCCTCTTCTCTTATTCCACCTAACCTACTGTACCTATTCTATCCCAAACACTTCTCCACCACAACTAAAACTTTTACTCATAAACTACTGCTAGCCCCAAACAGCTTCCTATTATACAAACCCAAAAGGCTAAAAGTTATTTCCTGTAATGTCCTAGCCTTATCTGGAGATATTCATCCCAACCCCGGCCCTTGTCTTACTATAAACAACTCCTTCCCCCACCCCCTACTTCTCCCACTACATATAACCCTTTCCCCCCTTCCCCTTCTTCCTCTGCCTTCTCTCACAACACTCTTAAGTTCTTCACTATCAATGCCCAGAGCCTTAATAACAAAGTACACCAAGCTTGGATTAACCACAACCAATCTGACATCTTAGCCATCTCCGAAACCTGGCTAAAACCCCATATCGCAGACTCTGAAATCTTACCTCCTGGTTTCCATATCCACAGAAATGACTGATTAAATAAAAAAGGTGGCTGCTCTGCTCTAATCTACTCTAACCTTCTTTCCTTAATCCCTCTTCAAATCCCAACTCCACAATTCAAAAATACTGAACTAACAGCAAGTCTCCTACGATTGAATAAACATATGAATATCTGCATTATTTCCCTATATATCTCCCCAGGTGACAACATCTCTACCCTTGAAAATATTCATTATTGGGCCACAACTTAAATAAAGTATGAAACTTACATTCTAGGCAACGTTAATATTGATTGGAATAAAATCAACACTCATTCTCCCTCCCTATCCATTAACTTCTACAACTTCACCCAAGTAATCCACTCAACCACCCATCCTAACAAAATTCACCCCCCAGGATCCATCATAGACTGGATCCTAGTCACCCATCCAAACAAAATAATTCACTCTGGCACTATTCCAGACACCTTTAGTGACCATCTCCCTGCTTTCATTCATCGCTCAGCTAACTCCACCCAATATCAACACCATTACATTCCCACTCATAATCTTAGCAACTTCATCCCCACAACTTTCTCAAACATTTTTAAACAAATGAATTGGCAAATCCTAAATACTCTTCCCCTTGACAAAGCTGTAGAACATTTCAACTCTGTCTTCCTAAATACTCTTAACTCCCTAGCCCCTCTAAGAAACAAATGACTCAAAGCTAATTCTGCTTCTTGGCTGTCCAAAGAAACAAAACAAATCATGCACCACAGGGACAAATCCTAGAAGTTTTACCAGAAAAATAAAATGCCTATTACCTTGCTCCAATACACCCAACTCCTCAATCATGTAAAAAAACTAATCACCATGGACAAAATAAAAGTACTACAATAAGCTTCAGTCCAACAATAATAAGAACACAAAACAATTCTGGAAATCAGTTAATTCCCTTCTCCATCCAGGGTCCAGGAATAATCCCTGCCCTGACCCAAGTATAACTGACATTGAACTGTGCTCACATTTCAACACATTCTTTACAGAATCCATAGCTAACCTAACCAAAACTTTCCCAAACAACAATCCACACAACTCTCATTCTTCAACACCCAACAACCCTAATAACTGTCCCCTTAATTTCCAGCTCAAACCAATTTCAACCATTATTATAAAAAGGCTCATATCCAAACTAAAGCCATGCTCCAATGCCCCTGATAACATACCCTCCTCCTTCCTCAAATGTGCTGCTGATGGTATTGCTCTCCCAATTGGTATCCTAATAAATAGATCCTTAAAAGAGTCATATGTACCCAAACTCTGGCACTCAGCCTACATTCTTCCTCTTCACAAAGGAGGCAAAAATACCAATATTTCCAATTTCCGCCCCATTGCCCTACTCTCTCCAATATCCAAAATTCTAGAAAAATGTGTCCACTACCAACTTATGCCTTTCTTAACCCAGAATCAACTCCTAACTCCTACCCAACACAGCTTCTGCCCCGGCCACAGCACCATAACTGCCCTACTATCCTTCCTAGAAACAGACAATCAAGCCCGAGATTCTGGACTCCTAGTATTCACAGTACTCCTAGATCTCTCGAAAGCATTTGACACCATTTCCCACAAACACCTTCTCTTTCATCTCACCAACCTTAATCTCTCCCCTAATACTCTATCCTGGTTCTCCAGTTACCTATCAGACAGATCTCAGACTGTCAGTTGGAAGAACTCTACCTCTTTCTTCTTGCCAACACCCACCGGCGTTCCCTAGGAGTCCATCCTCGGACCCATGCTTTTCAACATCTTCATTAATAGCCTTCACACTGTCATCCCTGATACAACAGTTATCCAATATGCTGATGACTCAACTTTAGTCTGTGCCGCCTCTAACCTTCCTGAACTACTGACTAAAACCCAAATAGCGTTTTCTACCACTGAGAACTAGATGCACCAAAACCATCTCTCTCTCAACTCAAATAAATCTAAAATACTACTTTTCCCTCCCTCCAGGGCTTTCTCTTATGACATAAATGCTTTCAAAGTCCTAAGCCAAACCAACACTGCTATAGAAGTGGTCCCTTTTGTAAAACGTCTTGGCATTACCATAGATGAACACCTTAAATTCGATATCCATATACAACAAAACATAAAGAAAACCCACCAAAATTTAGGTATGCTCTATATGGATAACCACTTTCTCTCCAACTCCTCTAGGCATACCTTGGCAACTACCTACCTTCTTTACTATATGGAGCCCCTCTTCTAACTAATCTGACTTCTTCTAACACCTCCAAACTTGAAAATTGCTATAATAAGATCTCTAAATTTGCAACTAAATCCAAAACCTCTACTCATCACTGCCTTACCCTACAATCACTGAACTGGCTAGAACTCTCTAACCACCTAAACTATCTTCAACTAACCACCGCTCACAAATTAATATTCTACCCAGATAAATGCCCAAACTTAACAAACATTCTTCCCCCATATATCCCAAACAGATCTCTGAAATCTGAATACCAAAATTTAATTTCTATCCACAAACCCAAACGACCTGCTGGCCAGCTTCTACTCTGTTTCTCTCTAGGCAAGAAATGGAACTCTCTCCCTCCTTCACTTAGGACTATACCAAACTCAGAAACCTTCAAGACACAACTTTTCTCATACCTGTCATCCAAACGGAAATGTTCCTGCTTACACCCTACCTAAGTTTAAGGGAATTCCCCAATGAGTTCTTCATACTCCTTGCTCCACTCTTCCCTCTAACTAATATTTATATTCTCCTAAAACAGACTTAATCTGACAGTCACTGATTAAGCAATTCTCTCACCTGACTCCAAGTATGTAAATATTGTAAATATCACAGTATTTCTATTGTCTGCACAGCAAGTATTTACCTTACTTAATTAAAACATCTGCATGCAAACTGCCCCCCTTCGAATGTAAAAACACAAGAAACCTCAGATCTTTATCTTACAGACAGTTGATCATGCTGCTCTGAATGGAAATACCTGTAAACTGTGTTCTCTATTATCTAACTGTGTTTTATGAAGTACATTTTATGCATTTGCATTTCCTTACTGTATGAATTTTTATACTTGTATTTTGCCTTTAACATTATGTAACCATTATTGTATTGCTTATGGAGCTTTTCTCCCCGGGCCTCCACTGAAAATGGGCACATTCTGGCCCAGTGGACTAACCTGGTAATCAAACTGAAAATAAAATAAATAAATAAAATAAAATAAATATTGTCCATATTATATAATAGTCGATATAATGTGTGAGAGATTTCAGTTGCATTGTATTAATATTCTTATTTAAATGCTTAAAGCATATACATTCCTTTTTTAAACAAGAAACATCTGTATTAAATTATCACATATGTCATAGGCAATCATACATTTATATAAATGAAAACAAACCATATTGACATAATTTTAGTTGCAAACACTATACATCACAAACCATATTGACATAATTCTAGTTGCAAACATTATACATCAATTACAACCTATCCAGTCATTGTCAGTCACACATTACATAGCTCATTTAACCTGCTTTCTTTTAAACCTTGTTCCTCTCCTGCATGTATTGTTCCCACAGTTTCCATTTTTTCCTATGTAATTTGCCCCTGCCCTTTACCAAAGATCCCATTTGCAGTTGTTTCATCTCTGTTACTATATTCACTACTAACAGTAGTTCCATTTTCTAGTAATTGCTTTTTGGCAGTCACCATAATTAGACTCAGCAAGACCATACTATGTCTAGGCATTTCCGATTCTATGTCATAGCTCAAAAAAATAATTTCTTTAGTTACACAAATTATTTCACCAAATATCTCTGACAGAGCAGTCTGCAGGGAATCTTTACAATCTGTCAAACCATTCCACTCCCAGAAAATATGTTCCCATTTACCTCTTTCTTCCCCATCACACCTACAACATTTGCTGTCTACCTGAGGAAAAATTCTTTAGATTCTGCTTGGGGTATAAAAATACTTATGCAAACATTTCCAAGGAAAGATCCTAAATCTTCTAGACTTTGTTGCATATTTGGGAGATATACATATCTCCTCCATTGTTTCTTTGTGAATTGCTTATCCAATCTCTCTTCCCAATCCTTTCTAACCTCCTTTGTAGATTCTTATAGTTATCATGCAATATTTTGTATACTCTTTTAATTATTCCTTTTTTAACAGCAGTTTCTGTTCTAGATTCTACTAAAAATGCTACCAGTCCTGGTCTTTCACTTAGGATCCCCCTATTTCTTTCTCTTTGTCTATACTATGTTATCAATCCTTGATAGGAAAGGCAATCTCTATCCTGCAGTCGAAATACATTTTTGGCCTCTTCCCATTCTATTACCTTTCCCTCTCTAATTATTTGCTCCCAATATCTTTGTTCTTTTACCAGTTTTCTCCATTAAATTTCAGCCCCCTCTTGCCTATTGTCTGTATCACTAATTATAGTCATCCTTATCAGCAGAATCTCCTTTCTCCATTCCCATGTTGGCTTAGTTCTTCAAATACTTTCTGCTACTTTATGAATATAATATTCTGAATGGTCATTTTATTTTCCTTAAGGATTTACATCTAAAATACCAGTCTCTCCTTGTTTCTTGAGCTTCCCCCTGTTTCATCGTCATCCCTTTCCACTTTGAATTATAGGTTTCTATTTGTGCTATATATAGGAGCCTTAACTGTGCATCTCTGAAATGCTCCTTCAAAATGGGTAATCCCAAACTGCCTTCTCTAATCGGAAGAATAGCTTACCCACTTGACTCTTGCTGTCTTCCTCTCCCAGATAAAATCCTTTATTAATTGGCATCCACAACTTCTCAGCTTGATAAAAATATGCCTGACCTCAGTATAAAACTAAAGGGACTAAAATCATTTTAACTGCTTGTATCTTGCTAGCCATATCCAGTTTCTCAGTTTTTGTATTATCTTTTGTTTAGTCTCTTCCCACATATCCTTAGCTCCCACAGGTCTATATTATAGCCTTGAAAGCTGTAAACAGTGAATGCTATTTACAGCAGAAATGCCGTGCAGTAAACTGTAAATAGTGAGATTGCACTACAGTGAAGATCAGAAATATTGCCCTTTCCTCACTGTAGTGCAACCTTGGAGTAGGTATATATAATTAGTGGGGGACGGGTGCAGCCCCCCACAATAGCGAATTCAATGTATGGCATTTTCACTCTAAATAGTGCTCACTGTTTGCAGCTTTCGAGGATATAATAGACCCAGCTGCCACACCAGAATCCTTTTAAATCCATATTCTTAAGCACTCCATTTTATCATGTCCCTATAAATATGGATATTGCTGAACCAATTTTTTGTAGGTACATAATTTACAGCTATTGCCTTTGTTTTTGTTCATTAATTTTGTATCCCGAAAAGATATGAAACTGCTTCAAACTGTTCCAGCACTCTGAAATGTCCTTTTCTGGCTTCATCAGGTATAAAATAATACCATCTGTAAATAGATCCAGATTTTCCTGACTACCATACCAATTATTTCTTTCAATTTCTGAGTCTCTTATTTTCTTTGCCAGTGGTTCTAAATATACTGCAAATAAGAAAGGGGAAGGAGCACACCCCTGCCTGGTTCCTCCACTCAAACAGAAATTATCAAAGAGGAACCCACCCAATTTAATTTTCGCCTCCAGTCCTTCATATATCATCCTAATCAACCTTATAATTTTATCAGAGAACGCAAATGCATTGTCCTGGTCATAAACTCCCAGCTTTCTCTGTCAAATGCTTTCTTTGCATCAAGACCCACCAACAACAGTGGTATTTTCTTACACTCAGCTTCCCTCTTGATCATTAATGTCCTGTTAATGTTGCCAAAAGTTTGTCTCCCCTCCACAAAATCACATTGATCTATGTCTATCAATGTTGGCATCACCTTTGCTATTCCTCTAAACATTATAGACATAAACACAAAATAACCATGGTTTAAGATTCAAATGGGCCTGTATGAAACTGGATCTGATGGGTCTTTACCCTTTTTAGTTGTTACAGCCACCACCACTTTCTTCAATTTGGTGCTTCTTCTCCTCATAAAATACTGTTAAACAAAACCTTCCAGATCTTTTATCAGTTTTTTCCCTTCTAGCTTCCAAACTTCCACAGGGATACCATCTATTCCTGGGTACTACTTTCCTGTTATACATCACCATTTTTATCTCTTCTACTTCTATCCTACTAGTAATTGAGCCTCATCCACCTCTAACCTTGGCATATTCAATTCTCCATAAACATTTCTATGTGTACTTTTCTTGATCTCCATATTTCTCTGCTTTATACAGAATTTCATAAAATTCAGAGTATTCCATAATTTCTCTGACACTATTAATGTAAATATCTTGTTTCATCAGAAAAAAAAAGTTCAGTACTTATCTTACTTAATGTGTTATAAATGTTTGAATAACTGCACAGACAAGCCATTACATGATCTGGCAGCTGGCTTAGAGGATTAAGGAGCTGTTTTCTGTGGTCCAGTGGTGCAAGATTTGATTCATCCAGCCTCCATTGCCTAACTGTGTAACACACTGCTCCTGAGTGGAGTTTGAAAGTGGTCCATGGAAATCAGTGCTGTGCCCCAAGAAACAAATACAAATAAATAAACGTTCTGCTACCAAATGCTGTGCTCTGATCGGAACTTATCTCTACAAGTAAAAAAAAGTATTTCTGAACTTATTCTATGATATTTAATGAACTTCACTTAAAGTAAAGAGTATGCAAAGCCAGCAAATCCACTATTTTCTTTCTTAGTTCAACTATCCAGCAAACAGAAGTTCAACCATGGAAGCCCCTCCTTTTTTGCTGTAAAACATCAGAGAGCAATTCCACGACTTACTGTTTTTTAACCTTGTGTTTTTTTAAACATTATAACTTGACTTTCATTGCTTAAACAAATGAGGGAACTCAAGCTTAGTCTAACAAAATATTCATATTAATAGAAAACTGGCAAACAGCAAAAATCAGTATTAATGAGTCAATATGCATATCAAATATGTAAATAGCTTAAAGTGACAGTATAATGTGTGTAATAAGTATTTTTGAAAGAAAAAATATGAATTACTATGAAGCAGTATATTTCTGCATGACAAAATATATTAAAACCCTAAGTAAATATGTTTTCACTTTAATTAAATGACATAGTGGTAGACTAAACTTTTTGTGTGAAAATAAAATATGTTAAAACAAGCAAGAAGTCATACCTAAGGCAGAACTTATCAAAACATATGTGATATACAGAACCTTGCTCAAAGAGAATAAAGGACATAGTTTAAAAAGATGGACTGCATTTAAACAGAAAAAGGATAATAATGTCCTAATGAAGTTAGGGGAGTTAGGGAGGGGATCAGATAGGTATTTGTGTGTGTGTGTGTGTGTGTGTGTGTGTGTGTGTGTGTGTGTGTGTGTGTGTGTGTGTGTGTGGGTGCGTGAGTTCAGTCGAGCAGGTATTAGGCTGTGTGTGTGTGTGTGTGTGTGTGTGTGTGTGTGTGTGTGTGTGTGTGTGTGTGTGTGTATGAGTGTGGGTTGAAGTTGCTTTCCTAACTCCTACCTCTCATAGAATAATGAGCAGGGTCTACAACACTGGGTGGTGGAAACATTAGCATTTAAGGATTACTCCTAATTCTGATGTCCTAACAGCACTTTAACAGTATGAGGGATCAGGGGAAGGGGGAACACTAGACAGCAGGAATTACTCTAAAAGTCTTGTGCCTTAACAGGATTTTTAACAATACAGAGATCAAGGGGTGGGGGGATGCTAGACACCAGGGAGTTCTTTCTAAAAGTATGAAAAAGTAAAAAAATCAGAAGTACACAAGGGAAAGAGATTTAAACTATGAACCCTTGACAAAAGAAACCCTTGCAAAAGCCTGCTGCCTTAACAGATACTTTAATGCAACAGATGATTTTTTTAATATTTATTTAGGAGCATGGTCATTATGCAATGCCTGCAACACTTTGTCACATATGAAGGAAAGAGATGGAAAATGGCAAGTATACCTCCCGACTTTGTAAGCATTTGCTGTAGCATGTAGCTAGTGGTTGGGTGTTGGCATAATGGCAAAGATGTTTGCATTGCATACATAAAGTACAGGGTTTGATTCTCACCTTTGAAAGAAAATTTCTAGGCTTAAAGTTACCTACAAGGACAGCTAGCCTAGTACTTACCTACAAGCCTATGAATCTACTGAAGGATATAATGTTTGGCAATATGGACTGAATGTAATCTTTTCTGAATTACATAGGCAAGGAAAAAGGTGACATCATAGTATGTGTGCATGTATGTGCTTTGCTGTGTGTTTGTGTTTGCGAGAGTGAGTTGAGGGGTACCTGTGCTTCCATGATGCATCCGCCAACAATGCTACCTAACACAGGAAGTGCTGATCTGCACTTCATGATAGGCAGCTCGATCCAGAAATATGCAAATTAGCCCATAGTGAGGTCTTTCCTCATTATGGGCTAATTTGTCTCTGATCCTGTTTTATGACATTGTGGAAACAGGACCTTTTTTACCATGGCAACCCACACTATAAAACTTAATGAATCCCTGGGATAGTCTTGTATAAAGTCTGTATATCTATATTATCTGACAGACAACATGCATATTTTATTTAGATAAACACATTAGTGCATTATTTTAACATTCCATTTTCATGAGTCTTTTTTGTTCTTTGCTAAAACAAAATGCCTTATGAACAAGTTTCTCTGATTGATATTTTAGCTTTGTGTGGCTCCAATCCATTTCTTTCTGAAGATGGCTGAATTTTTAGATGTAAGAAAGAGTCAAAAGTACTTGTTCCTTCTAACAGAAAGATTTTGAATCTTGCTGAAGTTAAATGTGCCATTTAATATCACATTTCAGTGGAATTACCAGGAGTAAACAAGCTTTCATTTTTTCCTTTACCTTCTGTTAGTAGCCATCATGAAATCTGATGACAGAGGTATTAATTTTCAAAGGAGGATTTGCCCAAGCAGATATAATGACATTTTTTTTTAATTCAGAAGTGAGAAGAATTTGATAATTATAGACCTTGTTTGGACTCCTTCTGTAGCTGGAGATTTTGTGAGAGATCTATGGGCTCTCTCAATACCATAGCTCTCCTGAAGGCTTAACACCTTTGGAATCCAGTCTGTGAGGAAACTAGCCATATTTTCTCCTTTCATTTTCTCAGGCACACCAAATATTTTTATATTATTTCTTCTCTTATGGTTTTCTAAGTCATCCACCTTATCTAGCAGTCAGTTATTTTGTTTTAGCAAAAACTCAGTGTGATTTTCTTACTCACCCAGGTCTTCTCTCAATGTTGTTTAAATTTGTTTCTGCACTGTCTATATAAGCATTTTGTTGTTGGATCAGAGTTTTTATGAGCTCAAACTGTTTGTTGCCATTCTTTTACATATATTTTGTGATGATATGAGCTATTGCCAGCTATGCCAGAAGGATGTGTAACATTTGCTAGCTGGAATTTTGTAAAGAATTATATGTCACTTGTATATCAAACTGATTTGTACAGGTACTTGTGTTGAAAATGTATTTGTAAAGTTGCCTGTGTTAAACAATGTAGTGGGTCCTGCTGGACAGAATAGAAATATACCTGTATATCAATCTGTAAGATAACTGTTGAAATAAATATATTGTAACAGAGGATACTGGAAGAGAGGAGGTTAATCTCAGTCCATCTAATTTTGAAAAATAGTCTGAAATTAAATTACCTGGTTTAGGCCATAAAGATTGTATCTTAAAATTCTGACCAGAGACTAAATGTCTGTTAAAACCAGGACTAGGAATCTGGTTTTATAGCTTCCAGATGCTATAACACATCTTGGCAAAGCTATATGTGTGTGTAATATGATACATATGTGCTAGATTCTGGTTCAGTTTCTAGTAAAGGCGGTAGTCTGGGAGCCAGAAGTCAGACGACCAGATGTATGTGATGTCATACTGTAATCCAGCACTGAAATTATGTTTTAATACTAGATGAGACAGAAGTCTCAGGGCACTCTGTTTTTGAAACCTGACTTGGACGAATCACTCACCCACTTCATCTTGCCTTGCTTTAGTAAGCAACCAGGGAATAATAATTCTTTGGATCATTCGGGAAAATATAGTGAGATTAGTTAAGTATTGTTTCTCTACATCTGTGAGAACCTTTCCATCTGCGTATTTTTAATATTTCCTGTGATTGAAATTCAGTTATTTATTGTAAATGGATATATAGTAATTTCATGCTCTTTTATTACTTATTACATATATGTAAACCTTTCATTGTGGCTGGTCTTTTAGAAAATATTTTAACCTTTGAGAGTACTTATATTTATTTGGTGACACTATGGCCTCTCCAGAAAGCCTTACTGCATTGGTCAAACACTAACATCTGTAGTAGTATTCATTTTACTGCTGGCTTTGGAGGGTTGTGGTGGCAGTATCTACCTTATAGTCTGGGCAGAGGGGGCATAACTGGTAAATCTGTGCCAGCATTTCCCAGGTGTGTGTGTGTGTGTGTGTGTGTGTGTGTGTGTGTGTGTGTGTGTGTGTGTGTGTGTGTGTGTGTGTGTGTGTGTGTGTGTGTGTGTGTGTATGTGTGTGTGTGTGTGTGTGTGTGTGTGTGTGTGTGTGTGTGTGTGTGTGTGTGTGTGTGTGTGTGTGTGTGTGGTATGTGTGTGTGTGTGTGTGTGTGTGTGTGTGTGTGTGTGTGTGTGTGTGTGTGTGTGTGTGTGTGTGAAATCAAACCTCAAAGAGAATGTGTGCCCGCTACTTGGAGCAGTGACACAGTGCACTAGTTTCACAGAGAGGGTGGTGGAGGACTTGGCTTGGAACTGTCAGCTGATGTCTCAACTCTACAGCTGCAGTCAGTGTGGAGTCTTATTTGGGGCCTGGTGAGAGAGAGAAAGGGGAAACACAGTGCCAGGACAAGAGTGTGTTCCATGTGTGCTCTTAAGGGAAATTTTGCTTGGTACAGAGAGCTGCATATGGAAATACTGTGTGTATCTATTTTTATCCAAGTGAACCAGTGTCAGTGGTTAGGATTGAGGCACCTTGATTACTGGCCCAGAGGAAGGATGTCACATATATTCTAACTTTTTATCCATAATGTTTATATAAAAGATATTTTTTGTATGGAAGAAAATATCTTCTAGTAATTTTGGTAACCAACATCCTTTAAATGGTCTGTTGATATATATTCTGACAGGACTTTTAAAAATTAATTTGTGACTAATATAATTTGATTCTGAGGCAAAATACGCAATTTATTCACTTCTGTAATTGACTGGATCAAATCTGATTTTAAATTCCTGTTGAAAACATTCTAATAGTACAAAGCAATTAAAATCTGCTGCATGCAAGCCACCATCTTGTCCATGCCCCCTCTAGTTTTAATTACAATAAAGTTTCAGTGCATATTGGAAGGAATACAGTTTGTATTTTCTATCATTTATATATTATATATTTTCTGATGGTGATAGTGATGACAAAGAACCCCTCTTCCTGCTCTGCTACTGTGTAAGCAGGAAAGCTGTGAGTGATTATGAAAGGAAGTGTGTGCATGCACTGGGGAAATTGTAGTACCAAGTACTGTTGTCCCAGAAGCTGTGAATCATTGCAAACTTGCTAAACTTTTAGTATTTTCTACTCTCAGTTTTCTCCTAAGGGCACTTAGTGTCTGTTGCTTTGCTGTTTACAGAAGTTTTCTGTGTATCCACATTTTGGCAAATGACATTTCTTATGGGGTACACACCATATACCCAAGTAGCATTATGTATTATTGTACATTGTATTATGTCTATAGCCTGAATATAACAATGACATTTTTCTGAGATTTTGTACAGAAGTAATCATTATAACCAGAGATTTAATTAAAATATAAGATGGGTGAATGAGTATGTCACCAAAGCAACTAATGTAAAAGGATGGGATGTTTTGACCCATGCAGATGATGAAATAGGAGGATGATTCATGTCTAAAGATAGTTTAGCATATTAAAAGGAATCACAAATTATAGTTATTTTTTTCAGTGCAGCACTCCCATACCCAACTTTACCTAAGGACAACCAAATTAAATCTATTAGCTATGAAAATACACACCATGACAGATACGCTGTCACAGTTAGCTGACAATCTACATGAAAAAGACACTGGCATCACTATCTTCACATAAACATGGCTTGGACAATTAGATTCATTGCCATCTTTTGTAAGCTATAATTTTACTGAGTCTGGAAGCAGTGGTATACAAATCGGTGGAGGTGTTAGATGTTGCTCATTAGAAAATCATTTACAGTTTTACAATATCGTCGTTTTGAAAATCAGGTAAACCTCACTGATTGCGTAAGTGTTCTGCTGATAAGTTATGGACTGTTAAAGGTCAATGGACTGTAAAAAAACACCTAAATCCAAATACAAAAATGTATTATAAATTGCAATTGAAGCATCACAACTGAAATAAATTACCAAAATTTAAATGGGAACAAATTTACAATTCATCTGATAGCAAGTCTTTTCTCAGTAGATTCCTAGTAGAGGGGAATTTGCAATCAAGTAATAAAAAAACAGCAAGAGAATAGAATATTTTAGACATGGTTTGTGTATTTTTCACATATTTCTGTTGATGAGCATGATGCTCTTCTTTCTTTATTTGGCAGTGATCATTTAACTACTCTAAAATTACTGAAAATATGAAGGCTGACAAAGTTTAGTTACAGAATTAAAAGGGATTATAAAAAAGCAAAGGTTTATCTTGAAACCATGGATTTGCATAAACATTTTGATGGCAAAACAGCCACTGACTGAAGGAATTTGGCAAAAATAAAATGAGGCTCTCAGGGTTTGCTATGACAAATAGAAAAGCAAATTTGAAATGGGAAGATGGCATAATGGTTTTAGTGTTTACCTTACAGACACAAAGCGCAGGGTTTGATTCTCATATCGGGTAACTGGCTAGGTTTAAAATGGCCCACAAGGGAAGTTAGCCTAGTACTAATCTATGATCCTATGATCCTTAATAAAAAGATTCATATGTATCAGAAACAAATTATTGTGGAAAGTTAAATTAAGGGAAATAAGTTTTTCAAGACCAGAATGAACTGTTTGTATAAAAAGAAAATATCAATGCTGAGGTACTAAGGTGCCACAAACAGTACGAGGAAATGCTGATAAGAAATGTCAACAACAAGACTGTCTTTAAGTGTGTAAGGAAAGTTAGTGAGATGAGCGTACAGTTGATACATATGAAGCACGATGGTATAATACACACAGATGGGCTCATGACTGTGGCCTTAATCACTGACATTTTAGAAGAAACTTATTAAAGGAATCTTTTAAGTATAACAATAAATAAGTTAGATGCCATGCATTCAAACTTCAGCTTCTCTACTGAGAAAATTCAGTATTTGCTGAAGAAAAAAATAAAATTTGTCAATGCTGCAGGAAGCAATGATATCACAAATAATGATCTAATAATAATGAGAGAGAACACACTGCATTGCCTTTAAAAACAATTTTCAGTGCGAGTTTTAAAGAATGTCTAATCCCCCACAATCAAAAAACTGTCATAATGAAGTCCATCTTCAGAAGAAAGAGTCTTTCAAATAATTTTAGTAACTATAAGCCAGTATGTTTAAGCCTCAGTTCATATAAGGTCATGCAAAAATGAGTGTTAAAGACATTATTAGAAAAAGTCAATGCCTTAGAAAGGCATGGTATTTACCAACATGTTTATACAAAGCAATTTTCAAAAGTAACTTGAAATCACATATTTTCTAATTGTATCATCTGTGCTCTGGAATATAATATAAAAACCATATTGTTTTCATCATTTTTTTCATCTGACAATGACAAAGTGGGTCAAAGTGTATTGACTCAAAACTCATACTGCCCGGTCTTTTGGTAAACCTTGTCAACTGAATCAATTATGTGAAGATCCCATTTACTTTTGGAACATGCCCAGGCATATATGGAACTAAGTATGTTCTGCAGATTAGAGTTTATGGCAGGGAGCCAGTGCAACTTGTGATGGTCAGCATTGGGAATCAGTCTGGCATCATCAAAGTGTTCCTCATTCCATTCATGAATACAGTGAAGATTAAAAGGTGAGCAGTGAGTGCTGTGCAACACCTAGGGTCACAAGTGAGGTGTCCTGGCTGTCTAACAAACTGTGCCCTACCTTCATGGTAGTTTATTAGCCATCCACAGGCACCGTGAGAAACCTTTATAAGGTTAGAAGCGTCAGAAGATGACAAAAGTTGATGTTATGAAATGTCTTACAGAGCTCTAGAAATAGTTCTCTGACAGCCTATCCTAACTCCCTCAGCACACACTATCTAAATCGGTAGATGAAAATATGCTTTCAAACTGCTAACATGCTTTTTATTGCTAATAAATGTAAAACCTTATGTATTATCTTGATCTTCAAGATAATCAGTTAGAAAACATTCCTACTTGTGCATACTCAGGACTTTTCTTTGACTTAATCATTTCATTTTAAGAATCCGCAGAATTTATTGTGGATAAGGTAATTGGTAACTTCAGTTTAAGCTGCACTGTATCCAACCATCTGACTTCAGATGATAGAAGATCTGTATCAAGAAATATTGTAATATCCAAGCTACAGTACTGTGTTCTAGTAATAAATTTACTGTCCTGTCTAAACACACATCTGCTTCAGGTTTTAGTTAGCAAAACCAGCAGATTTTTTATTCTAGATCCTAAAAACAAGCATTGCAGCAGAACCTTGCAGAAATCTGACTTCCTGTTATATCTAATGTATCTCTCCTTGTAATAATACTAACCTTTAATGTACTGCACAGAAGTAACTGTACTCATCTGAGAAATAAGAAAAATAAAAGTACCCCATCCTATAAGGTCAGAACATGTGTAGAAGAATCCTTGACACTACACAGACCTATTTTTACAAACTGGTGCCACTTAGCTGTGGACTCTGAAAATGAAACAGACTACTATATAGTTTAAGAAGCAAATTAATAACAGATTTTTAGGGAGTCTTGCAAGCATCTGTGTTTTAGGGATTCTAGTTAATAATAGAGCATTATCTATAGCTATAGTGATAGGTAGATTTCTCTGCCACCCTTTTATGTAATTTGCTTAAAGGAAAACTCCACCTTCTCCTACAGTTTAACTCAATTCTTAGGTTGATTTTCTCCCATATGGTTCCAGTATTGTTTAGGTACCAGAAATATGTACAGTATAAAGCTTTCATTTTCTTGCTTTGGATTCAAAGAAAGGAAAAGACCACTCACTTGTTTTTTCAAAGTTTAACTTATTTGCAGAGGAATTTGTCTACACTTGCATGACATACCACATAGACAGAGAAATTTGGAGTCAGGTACTGCTGACACTCTTATACTGGTAATTAATCCTGTTGGTGTCTGGAGCACAGCAACTGTGATAAAAAAAAGCAGGATAGGTGTGAGACTGTTTTCCATTGTCTTTATTGCAGAGAAGAAGAGAACTTATGTTCATTCACAGCTGCTTCCAAAGTAGCCATGCCTTTCATAGCTACAGCAAATAGATCAGTCAATGGTTCAAAGGCAGTTGCCACCTCTTTTGAAAAATGTACATGAGGAGCATCGCAGTATTGAAATGCTAAGCGTTAAATTTTAAATGTTTGTTGTTTATACTTCTTTACATTTTTAAGATGAGTTAAATGTAGTATCAAAGATGTATGTGACATTTAGAGAAAAGTCAGAAAATATTTTCCCCTAGTTCTTGTAAAGTATCATCACATTTACCAAAGTGTGTGGGGGATTGTAAATTCATCTTGGATAACAAAAACATACTTAGAACAAAGGCCTGCAATTTAGCTACTTTTTGGTTGTAGCTGTATAACTCCTTAGTATACTGTAAAATAAACCCTGAAACACATGAATGAGGGCCATTCAAGAAATAAAACAAGAAGTGCTGTTACAGAAGGTATATAAAATGACAGTGACTGACCTAATCCCATTATATGTCAATGGGATGGGAATGCACCACTACTTCCTCATGTCTAGCATGACTCATATAAAGCACTCTTGAAATGGATTATGGGAAAGAGAAAGGCTTGAATAAAAACAAGGTCAAGCTGATATGTTAAGCCTCATTGGCAGTCATTTTGCACAAAACATATTAAAATTCTATAAAAAGCAGTCAGGGTGATTTTAAATAAAGTGAGTTAAAATAGCTCTGAAAACAAAGATAAAGTGAAAAAAAGATTTTTTTTAGTGTAGAGTTTTCCTTTAAGTCCATGGGTTAAATCAGGGTTGTTTATTTACTTATTTTATTTATTTATTTATTTAACATTTGTTTACCAGGATGGTCCAGCTGGACAGCTAGTGTCTGTTTACAGTGGAGTCCTGGGGAGAAAAGCTCCAAACAATTACAGAGTATGAACAATTTAAAATAAAATAAATGACAATGAAGGTGACAAAGTTTAGGATACACATATAGAAAGGTTAACAAGCTAATAGTATAGAGATAAAGTACAGTCATATGATCTTACACTGCAGTGTTTTGACATTACAGAGCTTTAATATAGTGTAGGCGTATAAAAAACAATATTTACATTATGTACAAAGAGAAGGAGAAAGAGTGTAAATAGTATTATGTGTTTGACTAAAGCATGAAGGGTAGCTTCCTTCAGTATGGTGGGAGTTCAGGGAAGTCCTTTGCAGTTACATAACTGGTTGGTGTATACATGGGATTTTAGTTGAGTTTTGAAGGTGGATGTATGTTTTTGTAGCCTGAGGTCAGGAGGCAGGTTATTCCACATTTTTGCAACTTCGTGACTGAAGAGAGATTCCCAAGAACTGTTTTTACAGTGGATATTTTCTATCAGAGCTTTGTTACTAGATCATAACTGCCTATCTGAATTGTAGAAATTTAGGAGGCCTATCAGGGCAGGGTTTTTTTCAGGATAACATAAGATCTGGTGTGCCAGGTTAAGTTGGTGGTATTGTAGTAGGTTTGGGAATTCTAACCAGTGGAGTGTATATGGGGATTGGCAGTGGTGGGAGCATGGTCTGGCGTTAGTAGCGAACCTGACAATTTTGTTGTAGCATGTGAAGAGCTTATTAAGGTCAGCTTTATTTAGGTTTGGTAATACTGGGCATGCATACAGTAGTGTTGATAGCAGATGGGTTCTGGCTATGATGACTTTAGCTTCCAGAGTTATGCAACATTTGCAGCAACAGAGGGTCCCTAGTTTCTTTTGGACTTTGGAGACAGTAAGGGGTATATATTTGTTGTATTTTAGTTGTTGGTCAATGGTAAATCCTAGTAACTTGGCTTCTGGGACTGGGGTAATAAGTGTCTTGTCGGTTTAGGATATGGATAAGGTAGTATCATGGGGTTTTGTAGGGTGGAACAACATAAGTTGAGTTTTCTTTGGGTTTATTATTAATTGAGATTTGTTTAGCCAATTTTCTATTTTAGTGAAGGGTTGTTGGGTTTTGTGTTGGAGAAGTTGAATGTTGGATGCAGAGCAGATCAGAGTTGTATCATCAGTATATTGGACTATTTTGGCATTAGTAGTTGAGGAGTGGAGTTGATTTGTATAGATGTTAAACAGGAGGGGGCCAAGGATAGAGCATTGGGGTACACTGACCATGACGGGGAGTGGGGGGAATAGGGAGTTAAGCCATTTTAAATATGGTTGGCGGTTGTCTAGATAGCTTTTAAACCAGACCAGGATGGGGCAGTCAAGGTTGAAGTCTGAGAGGCAGGTTAGGAGTTTATTGTGGGAAACTGTATCAAAAGCTTTGGATAAGTCTATAAAGGTGGCAGAGACAAGATTACCTTGGTTCCTGTATGTGTTTATGATGTTGGTGAAGTTAATTAGGGCTGTGGTAGTTCTGTGGAATGGGCGGACACCATGTTGTGAGCTAGATAGAAGGTAGTTGGAGAGAAGGTGGTTGAGGAGTTGATGGTGAATGCATCTTTCTAGGATTTTGGATAGGGGTGAGAGGATTGTGATGGGTCAATAGTTAGAGAGATCGGTAGAGGGACCATCCTTGTGGAGGGGGATAATGAAAGAGTATTTCCACAAGGTTGGGATGGTGTGCTCAGTAATAGATCTATTTATTAGTAGTGTGACGGTATATGCTATGGCCCTGGATGCTTTTTGGAGGCATTTGGCAGGAAGATTGTTGGCAGCAAGGGTCGTTGGTTTAAGTTTTGCTAAGAGTTTTTGGATACTAGATATTGGTATTGGTTTGAGGGAGAAGGGGGTAGTATTAGTCTGGGGTTCAGGAGGTTGGAGGAGGTTGCTGGGGTTTGTATTGTTTATGAGTTTAAGAATAGAGAAAGTAAAGTAGTCGTTGAAACTGGAGGCTATGTGTATGTTTGAACCATCTATATTAGGTGGGGGTGTGGTTGCTTTACCGGGTTGGATGATGTTGTTCACTGCAGCCCAGAATTTTTGAGGGTTGTTAAAATGTTTTCTTTGTAGGAAAGTGTAGTGTTTTAGCTTGTCAGTCTTAACTTGTTTCTTTGCTTTATTTCTAAGTTCAAGGAAGGCTTGCCTACTTGTGAGTGTTTTATGTTGACACCAGATTCTCTGGGTCTATATTACAACGACAAACACTTAAATGTTCAAATCTGCAAAGGTCGACCTTAACAGATCGAATGTTTAAACGTTCGAAGTTGTAAAAAACTTTGTTAAACAACTTAGTTGATTAATTAATTATATATATTTACTTTAGTTATGAATTAACATTTGAATTGTGAGGGAATTTGTATTTTTGTTTGTGGTTAACTTGAATTGTTAATACAGGCACTGGGTCACTTTAAATTTTGGAAGCTGGAGTGACTGTTGGTGCCAAAAGATATTTAAATAGTCTAAAAAGCAGTTGTTAAACATTCTGATGAAGTCCACTATAGAGTGGATGAAAACACTTAATGAGAATGTGTTTGCGTTTTATCTGATCACCTTGGCCCATTCATCATCATCATCATCTTCTTTCGGCTGTTCCCGTTAGGGGTCGCCACAGCAACATCTGTTTCCATTTCTTCCTGTCCTCTGCATCATGCCCTGTCACACCAACCACCTGCACGTCCTCTCTCACCACATCCATAAACCTTATCTTAGGCCTTCCTCTTTTCCTGTTACTTGGTAGCTTCATCCTTAGCATCTTTTTCCCAATATACTCAGCATTCCTCCTCAGCACATGTCCAAACCAACATAATCTTGCCTCTCTGGCTTTGTCTCCAAACATTCCAACCTGGGCTGACCCTCTAATATACTTATTCCTAATCCTGTCCACCTTCATCACACCCAGTGCAAATCTTAACATCTTTAACTCTGCCACATCCAGCTCAAACTCCTGCCTTTTTGTCAGTGCCACTGTCTCCAACCCATATAACATAGCTGGTCTCACTACCATCTTGTATACCTTCCATTTCACTCTTACTGGTACTCGTCTGTTACAAATCACTCCTGACACTCTTCTCCACCCACTCCATCCTGCCTGTAAATCTCTTCTTCACCTCTCTTCCACACTCACCATTACTCTGAACTATTGATCCCAAGTATTTAAACTCATTCACCTTCACCACCTCTACTCCCTGCATCCACACCATTCCTCTATCCCCCCTCTCATTCACACACACATATTCTGTCTTAGTCCTGCTGACCTTCATTCCTCCTCTCTAGAGCATCTCTCCACCTCTCCAGGGTCTCCTCCACCTGTTCCTTACTCTCACTAGAGATCACAATGTTATCTGCAAACATCATAGTCCACGGGGAGTCCTGTACAGACAGCAAAAAATATTTACAACTTGGTCCATTAAAAGAAGTATTTTCGCTCACTTCATGCATTGGCTTTCGTTTGAGGGTTGTACGCATCTGTTTCCATTTGCTGTTTCAGCTTTTGATTTTGTGGATTTACATGGCTGTCAGCTCTTTCTTGATTTTGTCTTCAAGTTGTAAAAGAATAAATAAAAATAAATAAATAAAATGAAAGTGTTGTAGCAGAGGGCAAGCCCCCTACACCCACCACATTCCCCCGCTACTTAAACACACCAACTCCGAGATCGCACTTCAGTGAACTACAGTGCAGAAATGGGAACTTTCCCATTCCCTACACTATAGAGCAATTTTGGAGTTGTTATATTTAAGAAGCAGGGGGTGTGGGGGGTTTAGGGGGCTTGCCCTCTGCTTAAACCCTTTAGTTTTTTTTTTTTTACTTCTGATTTTTTTTTTTTTTTAATTTTTAAAGTAATTTGAACGCTTAACTGTTCTATCTCTAAAGGTTGACCTTTAGAGATTTGAATATTTAAGCGTTCGTGGATCTAATATAGACACAATTTTCCAAGCCTTATCCTTCTCTTTTAATAAAGCCCTTGTGCTGCTTTGTAGCCATGGGGCAGAGTTGCTGCATATTCTAATTGTTGTGATTGGGGCTAGTTGGTTGAGAATTTCTAGAAATGTGGAGTTGAAGTATTCTACTGCATTGTCAAGTGGGAGGGTTTTGATGGGAGACCAGTTGCAGGATTTTAAGGCTTCTAGGAAATGGTCTGTGGGGAAGTTTTTGTGAGCACAGGTTTGTAGTAGGGAGGGGGAGTTAATTGATTTATGTTTGTGCCTGAGGATGAAAGTGGGATTGTGGTCATTTAGAGAGTTAGGCAGTGTTTCACACTGATGGGCAGTGTTGGGCTGATTTGTGAGGATCCAGTCAAGTATGGATTCCCTTTTTGTGGACTTGTCAATGCATGTGGGTGAATTAATGAGTTGGGTGAAATTATATAGGTTTATGTGACTGGTGGGTGTTGGAGAGTGGATAGAGTTCCAGTCGAAATTAACACTGCCTAGGACTATGGTTTCTTGGGGGAGGGAGTGGGAGGCCCAGTGGAGTATTGACTCTAGTGTTGTTAGGTTGTCCCCTGGGGGTATATAGATACCGAGTATGTTTAGGTGCTTGTGCTGGTTTAAGAGAAGTTTGGCACATATGATTTTGGCATTTTTGGAGTTAGGGAGTTCTTTTTGGAGTAGCTGGAGTTTTTGGTTGGTTTTGTAAATTAGGGCAATATCTCTACCTTTTTTGTAAAGTCTGTCTACTCTTTGAATGTTATATCTGGGAGGGGTTATGGAGTTGTTCTTGATGTGTGGCTTAAGCCATGTCTCTGTTATGAGTATTATGTCAGGGTTATATAGGGTGATGGCTGAGTGCAGCTCTTCGATTTTGCTCATAATACTGCTGATGTTTAAATTATTTGGGTAGAACATTAATCCAATTGGACAGTTTTTATGTGCAGCTTGGGTGTACATTTAAATACAATATAAAATTAAGGTATATAAATCAAGAAGACAAATATATGGTAGGGGTATTTCAAAGTTACACAGTTAAGGCTCCTATACATAGCCCAAGCAGAAACCTATAATTCAAAGTGGAAAGGGATGATGATAAAACAGGGAGGAAGCTTAAGAAAAAAGGAGAGACTGGGATTTTGGATGCAGATCCTTAAGGAGAATAACAATAATCATGCAGAATATTTTATTTATAAAGTAGCAGAAAGTATTCTAAGAACTAAGCCAGCACAGGAATGGAGAAAGGAAATGTTGCTTATACAGATGACTGTAATTAGGGATACAGACAACAGGCAAGAGGGGGATGACATTTATTGGAGAAAACTGGTAAAAGAACCGTGGTATTGGGAGTAGATAATTAGAGAGGAAAAGGTAATAGAATGGGAAGAGGCCAAGAATTTATTTGGACTGCAGGATAGAGATTGCCTTCTCTATCAAGGATCGATATCAGAGTAGACGCAAGGAGAAAGAAATAGGTGGATCCTAAAAAAAAAAAAAAAAAACCAAAAGACCAGCACTGGTAGAGTTTTTAGTAGAATCTAGAACCGAAGCTGCTGTTAAAAAAGGGATAATTTGTAGAGTGTGCAAAATATTGCATGATAACTGTAAGAATCAATCAGAGTAGGTTAGAAAGGATTGGAAACATAGATTGGATAAGCAATTCACAAAGAAATAATGGGGGATATATGTATGTCTCCCAAATATGCAACAAAGTCTAGAAGAGTTAGGATCTTTGCTTGAATGTGTTTACATAGGTATTTTATACCCCAAGTAGACTCCAAAGAATTTTTCCTCAGGTAGACAACAAATGTTGGAGGTGTGATGGGGTAGAAAAATGTAATAGGGAACATATTTTCTAAGAGTGTAATGAGCTGGCAGACTTTAAAGATGCCCAACAGACTACTCTGTACTGGGAGAGCAAATTTGTGTAACTAAAGAAATTATGTTTTTGAGCTGTGATACAGAATCAGAATTGCCTAGACATAGTAAGGGCTTGCTGAGGCTTGCTGAGGCTAATTATGGTGGCTGCCAAAAAACAATTACTAGAAAATGGAACTCAAAGTCTAAATTAACTTTACTATTAGAAGAAACAGAGAAAAAAACAACTGGAATTAGCATCTTTAGAAAAAGGTAAGAGCAAATTAAATATGAAAAAATGGGAATTGTGGGAACAATACATGCAGAGGAGGAACTAGGTTTAAAAGAATTCAGGATTTGTGTGAGCTATGTAATACCTGACTGACAATAACTGGCTAGATTATAAGTGATGTATAATGTTTAGCAACTACAATTATGTCAATATGGTTTGTGATGTATAATATTTGCAACTAAAATTATTTCAATATGGCTTATTTCAGTTATATAAACGTATGGATGCCTATGCCATACATGATAATGCAATAAAGATGTTTCTTGTTTACAAAAAAAAATGACATATATATGAACGAAAGGAAATTATAAGAAATATTACCTATTACATATAGAATAATTGCATTGAATTGCATTGATAAGTAAAGCTTGGACACATAGGAGAGGCTATCTGTTTGGATTATGGAAGACGAGGGTTGCTGATTTCAGAAAATCTTTAAATGTTTTTCATCCTGTAAATCCTATTCAATGTAGTCAGTGTTTCTTAGTAGTGGTAATACTGATTTAATATTCCTAATTTTCTTAATTATCTTGGCTGGATCCTTCACACTAACTTTATCATACAATCTTGTAATTGTAATTATACAGAAATCTCTGCCACTCGCTAATTCACTCTCTCTGAATGTAGATATATATATATATATATATATATATATATATATATATATATATATATATGTGTGTGTGTGTGTGTGTGTGTGTGTGTGTGTGTATATATATATATATATATATATATATATATACACATATATAGATACAGATATATATATATATATATAGATAGATATAGATTTTATATATATATATATATATATATATATATATATAGATATAGATAGATATAGATATATATATAGATATAGATTGTATATATATATATATATATATACACACACACACACACACACATATATATATATATATATATATATATATATATATATATATATATATATATGGGTCTACTCATTTTAATCGAGTAACTTATATTTCAACCTATATTTCAACTTCCAAAATATTGACCGATAGGATCAACAAACCAAACACTGACATGTTACCACACATGTACTGAGAAAGAACCTCAGTACATGAAACTCTGCATATAAAACAAAAAAGAAATAACATTTTTTTCTGCAGGGGGAAGCCCCCTACACTACCCCCTCACACACACACACACACACACACACACACACACACACACACACACATATGCTCATTTGATTGCTATCTCTCTCTCTCTCTCTATATATATATATATATATATATATATATATATATATATATATATGCTCTACTTCACTTAACACTTCATCGAGACGAATACACCAACAAACCAGAAGACCAACATCTGGAACACCGACATTCCAACCCGAGGTAAGTAACTGCTTGGCCGTCCCAAAAGAAAAAAAAATGAAGCTAAACTCACCATGCCCTACACCCCTAAAGCCCCCCACACCCCCCCTAACTAAAGATACCAACTAGACTGCACTACCGCAGGGGTAAGGGGCAAAGTTCAACAGGATGGCCAAGTGGTTACTTACCTCTGGTCGGAATGTCTTGGGTAAGTAAAGTAGAACCATATATATGTATACATATATATATATATATATATATATATATATATATATATATATGTGTGTGTGTGTGTGTGTGTGTGTGTGTGTGTGTGTGTGTGTGTGTGTGTGTGTGTGTGTGTGTGTGTGTGTGTGTGTGTGTGTGTGTGTGTGTGTGTGTGTGTGTGTGTGTGTGTGTGTGTGTGTGTGTGTGCATGTGTGTATATAGCTAAATAGATATACTAACACCAAAACAGCACAACAATTGTAAAAAGGCATGTTTCCTACCCTAGATAATTATGCACTATTGTGCACCTGTTGACCATCTGTTTAGTCAAGCAAATACATTAGATTAAACAGATGCCGACCAAAGACAAATTAGACCAAATCCAGGACGATATTTGTATAGCTATATATTGATAATTAGATACATAGCTCTCAGACAGTCAGAGACAAATCTCAACAGAATTGGGAATAAAATACAAAAGTAATTATGGACAGTCCGGGACAGCTTTAACATATTAGTATTCTTCACTTGAGACATTGATAGAATAAAAGAATTTGAATTAATATACTTTTCCTGATGTAAGAGAAGTCTAGAACACTAATTATTGTCATTATTTATTAAGTGGAATTCACCACCTTTTTTTGCTTTAAGAGAGATTAAGAGGGAACAGAGCTAAAACTTGAGTCAAAATTGGAGACATTAATGAAAATCAGGACAATTGAGAGATATGAATGGAGAGATAGATAGATAGATGGATAGATGGAGAGATGGATAGATGGATAGATAGATAGATAGATAGATAGATAGATAGATAGATAGATAGATAGATAGATAGATAGATGGATGGATGGACGGACAGATAGATAGATAGATAGATAGATAGATAGATAGATAGATAGATAGATAGATAGATAGATGGATAGATAGACAGAAAAACAGAGAGATAGATTGTTAGATAGACAGCTAGATAGATAGATAGATAGATAGATAGATAGATAGACAGATAGACAGACAGACAGATAGATAGATAGATAGATAGATAGATAGATAGATAGATAGATAGATAGATAGATAGATAGATAGATAGATAGATAGATGCATAGATGCATAGATGGATAGACAGACAGACAGAGACATCGATAAACATATAGGTAGATAGGTTTGTATGTCATTGCTTTCCATAACTACCAGTTAGCTTTCTCATACAACCAGAATGCTATATAAGCAAACCATAAATATTGTAGATTTTGAGTTGTTTGATATGACTTATTCTTATTAATTGAAGGTTAAAGCTTACCTACCATCCTGTAAATATTCATACATACTGAAATGATTTTCATATATACTGAAATAATTTCGGTATTTAGAGTTTTTTTTATGTATTTAGAGTTTTTTCTGTATTTAGAGTTTCTCTATATGCAGCTTTTCTCCCCGGGCCTCTGCTGAAAAAGGACACCTGCCAGTTGGATATACCCAGTTAACAAATGTCAAAATAAACAAATAAATGATAATTGAAGTACATTTTTATAATGTGACTGAAAAGGATTATATAGCTTTTAACAAAGCTATCAAGTTGTTTGTCTTTTCCCAGTTAGGGGTCGCCACAGCAGAACTCTGGTCTGCTAATGATTGGCAGTTGATTTTTATGGTGCCAAGTTGCCAGCCTGATGCCCAACCTTCAGCGAAGGCACGCCCATTTACACATGTCTTTCGGAGGTCACTCGACCGCGGGGAGGACATGCAGACTCCACACAAAAGGCAGTCAGCCAAGAATTGAACGGGAGAACCTCTTGCTGTGAGGTAACAATGCTACCACTGTACCACCGCAGATACTTAACAAAGCTATCAAGTAAATAAGCCAAATAAATATAATAAAGCAGTTCAGATGCATACAGAGATAGCGGCATCAAGCATAGTTGTGTCTGTGTCAGAACATGGTCTAAAGCCACAATATGTGCTAGATTTGAGAGTTTTATTAACACAGTTTTGGAAGAACACATGTTATATGCATTCATTTCCTTGGAATGTTTTTTAAACACCTTTATTGAATTATCACTTGACACAGGAAAATTTTGCATTTATACAAAAGTAATCAAACTGAATTAACAAACATTATACTTCAAATATATTGCTATATATCATATAACCTAAGCAACATTACATAAAGTATTCAATTCCTGCCCCCCTTTTTAAACAAGAAACATATTTATTAATAAACTTTCACGACATAAGCAATCATACATTTATATAAATGAAAACAAGCCACACTGACACATTCCCACTTGCAAACATTATATATCACTTATAATCCACCCAATCATTTTCAGTCAAATATTACATAGCTCATTTAAGTCCTGCTATCTTTTAAACCTCATTCCTCCCATGCATGTATTGTTCTCACATTTCCCATTTTTTCCTATGTAGTTTGCTTCTACCCTTTTCTAAAGATCTCAATTCAAGTTGTGTCGTCTCTGTTACTATTCCCACTACTTCTAAAATAGTTGGTTGAGATATTGATTTCCATTTTCTAGTAATTGTTTTTTTGACAGCCACCTTAATTAGACACAGCAAAGCCTTACCATGTCTAGGCAATTCAGATTCTGTATCACACCTCAGAAAAGTAATCTGCCTCCTCACACCAATCTGCCCATCCAGCATCTCCAACAGTGCATCCCGCAGGGAATCCCTAAAGTCCGATAACACACTGCACTCCCAGAAAATATGCTCCCAAGTACCTCTTTCTTCCCCATCACACTTCCAACATTTGCTGTCTACCTGAGGAAAATTTCTCTGGAGTCTACTTGAGGTATAAAAATATCCATGCAAACATTTCCAATCAAAAATCCTAAATCTTCTAGATGTTGTTCCATATTTGGGAGACATACATATATCCTCCCATTGTTTCTTTGTGAATTGCTTATCCAGTCTCTCTTCCCAGTCCTTTCTACCCTACTCTGATTGATTTTTATAATTATCATGAAATATTTTATATGCTGTGCTAATTGTTCCTTTTTTAATGGTAGCTTCTGTTCTAGATTCTTCTAAAAACTCTACCAGTGATGGTCTTTCATTTAGGACCCCCCTATTTCTTTTCTATTTGCCTATACCCTGATATCAATCCTTGACAGGGAAGGCAATCTCTAACCTGCATTCCAAATAAATGTTTGGCTTCTTCCCATTCTATTACCTTTCTCTCTCTAGTTATTTGTTCCCAATACCTTGGTTCCTCTGCCAGTTTTCTCCAATAAATTCCAGCCCCCTCTTGCCTATTGTCTATATCCCTATTTGCAGTCATCCCTATCAGAAGAATCTCCTTTCTCCATTCCCATGCTGGCTTAGTTCTTAGAAAACTTCCTGCTACTTTATGGATATAATATTCTGTATGATTATTGTTATTCTCCTTAAAGGCCTGCATCCAAAACCCCAGTCTCTCCTGGTGTTTTGAGCTTCCCCCCATTTCAACATCATCCCTTTCCACTTTCTTGGAATGTTTTTAGAAGAGAACAGGAGGACAACAGTTAAATAACTGCTGAGAGCAGTTGAGATTTGTCATTTAAGTAGATGTTACACATGTTTTGAGATTGCAGGTCCCCTTCCCAGGGATGGATTAACAAACAGACTGACTGAGCTACAGATCCAGGCCAATGTGTCTCAAATAGGCACTGCTGATGCTACCTCCAGCTTAGTTTAGTTTGAAATCCTGTGCTATTGCACACCAAATGAATATGTTCCCTTATCATTTTTAACTCCAGGCCCATGAGACTCATAGTCCAGCATGACTCTTTTTCTTCTTTTACTGAGTAGTTATTCAGTAAAGGGATAGGTAGACTATGGACCTTGCTGCAAGTCTGAAGAATTTGGGGAGTAATCTCTCATTATAGACTAGGTTCTCTTTACAAAGGACTTTGTAGCCCATGTAGGGGATAACAATTTAAGTATGAGAACAGGATAATGGCAGTGAGGCAGTGAAATAACCAGGTGACAACAATCAGTCTCTGAAGTACAGTTAAAAGCAGGTATCAGAATCAGCATTGTTACGTTCCAGAATGGAGAGAAAGTGAAACCACTTAGCCAACTTTGGAGTTGATGGTGGCATGCCCAAAAGTCTTTAGCATTTTTTTCCTAAGATGTATTTCCCGACATCCAAAAAAAATCTTTCTTTTGCTAGACAGCAAAGCTGATTTCTAGCATCACAAAATCATTGGAGCTCTGCAGGCAACTTTGCTTGCTTTTAGAGGGCCCAAAGGTGGTATATATCTGTTATCATAGTTTACGTTTATGAATAAAACAGGGGAGATTGGAAATTCTAGCTCTGTGCTTCCAAAGTAGAATAATTCTCATGGGAGGGAGCCTTCAGAATGACAATACTAAAATACTGCTTCATTGAGTCACAGAAAGTTTAGATGAACCAGGTTTCTACAGTGTGAGGGCGGTATCATGTTTCTTCAGATTCATTCAATACAAGTATCGTCTTTCACAGAGCTTTCTATGATACCAGAAATTAAAAAAAAAATAGAAAGATGGTTACTGAAAATATCTGTTATTACAACATTTGTGATGTTGCTAGAATCAGCTGTAAGGATAGGTGTAGTGTAATCGCATCATTAAAGATTCTTATCGGTTCTTGAAGTAATGGAAATAAATTGTGAAAGATCAAGTATTTACAATGCTGACTAACTATACTCAGTCTTTGAAAACTTCCAGAGTTTGTATCATGTAATGCAATAAACTCATGTTTCATTTTGGAAGTAAGCCAGCATTAATTTTCTTCAGCAACTGAAACTTATGAGTCAAGTGCACACAGATACAGGCAACAGAGATTAATTTTAACTTGAATGGGAATGGACTTCCTATGTACACAGTTGGGGATTTCCATACCAGGTAAACAGCACCTGCAGGTGAAGTACAGCACTCCTCCTTTGTTTTATATGAAACTGCAGGATGCTGTGTCCTGCCAGAGACATTTCTGCATCTAGAATGTATTACATGAGCCAAGTTTCAGGCTTACTCATAGAGACAGCATGGCAACGTGTGAGCCAAATTTGCAATAAATTTATCTTTTTCTTAATACTTCTTAAAATAAAATGTGCATGCTATAACACCTCTATAAAGGTTGACCAGATTGTTAGTAGGATCAAGACTATTGTTTGTGCATGAGCCAGGAGTGGGATTAAACTTTCAAGAGAGCAAAATAAGCGGTAAAGACGATGCAAACTTATACAAATGGTATTTTCTAGTAGCTCTGTACAGGGAGTTTTACAGGTGATACATCATAGTTTACCTGTTCTTTATATTTAAATCATTACTACAACAAGTGAGAGGTGAGAATTTTATCAAGTGCTGTAGCCATAAACTTAATTTGATGGCATAGTGTCTGCATTTTTGTAATAACGATGTTACCAGAATGTACCATAATGCATATGCATAATGCAGGAGCTGACAGGATACCGTTTTGCATCAGCTTTCCTAAAAGAACAAACTACTTGAAAATAATTTAGACGTGATATTAGACAATATTTAAAGATACAGTCTACAAATACCTCAAAATAGGAAGACTCACTTGAAAAGACAATAACCATCCCCTCTACATTACTCCAACCTATATACCACTACATGTAAACCAGGCATCATCTGTCTCCCTGAATTTTGCTGCTATCTCTGTATGCACTGCACATACCCCTCTATTTATACTATTCACTGCCTAACACTTTCTGTACAGCTATATTTCTCATTCTAACCCTGAAGTGAAAGTAATTATCATATAATCTGTGAACATGTGTGTTGCCATATTTAATTTCAATGTATTTTGTTCATAAGAAATTCAAGATAATTGAGTCTTATGACCATTTACACTTTACAAGTACCAACCCCCAGAATGAACCTCCTCTCCCAAGGAGGGCCAAGCTAGTCAAGCCAGAGGTGGATTTCTGAATACCACCCCAATCATTTAATTTTTCTACGAAGGAAGATAATGCATCACATTGTTTAGTTTGCAGTGGAAGTAGGTTCCAGAGGTAGGAAAGGCATTGTGTACTGAACCTATCTCTCCATCTTGTTTTATTTATCTTCTAATGAAGATTTAGCTTCCTTGTTCTGGTATTTGTGGGACTATTTGATTTGTACAAAAGTGGTATTGTATGAGGAGTGTCACAGGAGTATGTAAGAGTGGTACAGGATATGTATTAGGGTAGTGTGACAGTGGTGAGGTCTGCAGTGGGAGTGTACGGATGCGTTTAAGGTGGAGGTGGGATTACTTCAAGGATCAGCTTTGAGCCCTTTCTTATTTGCAATGGTGATGGACAGGTTGACAGATGAGATCAGACAGGAGTCCCTGTGGACTATGATGCTTGCAGATGACATTGTGATCTGTAGTGAGAGTAGGGAACAGGTGGAGGAGACCCTGGAGAGGTGAAGATATGCTCTAGAGAGAAGAGGAATGAAGATCAGCAGGACTAAGACAGAATATATGTGTGTGAATGAGAGGGAGGATAGAGGAATGGTGAGGATGCAAGTAGTAGAGATGGCGAAGGTGGATGAGTTTAAATACTTGGGGTCAACAGTTCAGAGTAACGGTGAGTGTGGAAGAGAGGTGAAGAAGAGAGTACAGGCAGGATGGAGTGGGTGGAGAAGAGTGTCAGGAGTGATTTGTGACAGACGAGCACCTGTAAGAGTGAAAGGGAAGGTCTACAAGAGGGTAGTGAGACCAGCTATGTTATATGGGTTGGAGACAGTGGCATTGACAAAAAGGCAGGAGTTTGAGCTGGATGTGGCAGAATTAAAGATGTTAAGATTTGCACTGGGTGTGATGAGGGTGGACAGGATTAGGAATAAGTATATTAGAGAGTCAGCCCAGGTTGGAAGGTTTGGAGACAAAGCCAGAGAGGCACGATTACATTGGTTTGGACATGTACTGAGGAGGGATGCTGAGTATATTGGGAAAAAGATGCTAAGGATGAAGCTACCAGGTAACAGGAAAAGAGGAAGGCCTAAGATAAGGTTTATGGATGCAGTGAGAGAGGACATGCAGGTGGTTGGTGTGACAGAACAAGATGCAGAGGACAGGAAGAAATGGAAACAGGTGATCTGCTGCGGCGACCCCTAACAGGAACAGCCAAAAGAAGATGTTGATGATGATGACAAAAGATCCATGCATGAAACATCAAAAGATCCATGCATGAAACATCAAAAGACCCATGCATGAAACATCAAAAGATCCATACATGAAACATCAAAAGATCCATGCATGAAACATCAAAAGATCCAAGCACGAAACATCAAAAGATCCATGCATGAAACATCAAAAGGTCCATGCACGAAACATCAAAAGATCCATGCACGAAACATCAAAAGATCCATGCATGAAACCTCAAAAGATCCATGCATGAAACCTCAAAAGATCCATGCATGAAACCTCAAAAGATCCATGCATGAAACCTCAAAAGATCCATGCATGAAACATCAAAAGATTCATGCATGAAACTAACTTTGGGTAGCATGATGCCAGGGAATCTTCTTGGGCTACACTTATATAGGCTCCAGAGCCGTTAGCCTAGTACACACCTATGAACCTATGATAATTTAATAATCAAATTAATTTATTTTTATTTATTTATTGCTTTTGTTCACTGGGAAAGTCCAGCTAGGTACAAGACCACTTTTCAGTGCAGGCCAGAGAGAAAAACTCCAATAGCTACTTACATTAATACTAAATAATTCAAAATGAGAACTTATACTGTAAGACAGGGTTATATCTGTGTACTGATAGAATGACAAGATGTGAAGCTATGAAAAGTTTTGCATATGCACAATAACAACAGGATGTGAAGATATATAAATTCACATAGGAATAACAACAGCTAATATGGAGGCTTAAGTAATGTGCAGTTATGAAGTGAAAATAAAACAGCAGTACAACTTTTATTTTATACATTCAAAATATAAAAAAAACATGTGCACAGATGAACTTCTCAGGAGCATACATAGATAGCGTAGCAGTCCAGGGAATCAAAAGATGTGATTAGTGATGCAGAAAAGTTGGTAGTAAAGGGTCAGTAGATTGGAAGTGCAGGCTAGAGCGAGGGGATAGCAGAGAGCTAGAGGACAGGGTAAAGAAGTTAGGGACTGATGGATTAGGAGATTAGTTAGTGGAAAAGATAGGTGAGGAGGATGCATAGAGATAATGATGGTGTTGAAACTTGTATAAGATGAAAAATAAGATGGATAGGACCTTTGAGTTAGTAAAGGTAGTAACTAGATGGATGAGAAAATGAGGGAATGGGGTTGGGCTTAGAGTTATTTGCAAATTATGCAGGAAAGGGAAATACACAGCACCACAAGTTACTTAGAAGATCATTAAATGTGTTTTGAAAGACTTAAATAATTGGTTTTACATATGGTCCATATTTTAGAAACATGGTTTGAATAGAGAGGATCACATGTAGAACTGTTAGATTTATATATTTGTTATAAGAGTTTATCTATAGAGTGGAAAGGTCTGAGGGGATTATTGAGGCGGATGATATTGGTAAGGGTAGGGCAGTTTTGAGGTTTGAAGATGTGGTGGATAATGAAAAGTTGGGAATATGTAAGATACAGAGATAGTTCTTTCCAGTTCAATTTATTGAAGGCCAGACAGTGAGGACTTCTATGTGGGATATTCATTGTAAATGTAGCTATCCTGTTATAGCACTCTGCTCCAGTTTATGTAGTTTAGAAGAGCATAATAAATACAGGTGTGCAGGACAGGGCATTGGCAGACAAAGTGTCAAGCCTGCAAAATGAGTCGGGTATTCTGAGTGTGTGCAGAGAGATTAGCATTTTCCTTATTTTTAACTGCGTGTGGAATGTGATGCTCAACTCCTTGCAGGTTTGAGTGCTGAATGAGTTTGCTTTTATTGTAGTAAGAGAAGTTACCGTGAATGTAGTTTATTGTACTTCAAAGGGTTTGTTGGAGAAAAATAATAATTTTATTTTGTTTTGGTTGTGGAATAGCTGCAAAATGGACAGCCAAGTTTCAATTCAAGTGAAGGAATCTTATGCTATTTTTTTGCAGAGTTGTTAGAATTATTGGCAGGGCAAGTAAGGGTGGAGTCACCAGCATATTGTATACTAGAAGTGCTTTTACTGGCTGTGACGTAATCTCCCAGAAACTGTGTCTTACTAGTGAGTAGCAGGGCAAAAGTAATACACTATGTGATAAAGCAGACATACAGCCCAGGTGTGCTGTTTCCTACTCCTACAGTATGGCACACACACACATTTAGAATGACACCGCAGCAGTACCTCTAATCTTCACTCTACCTCCAGCCATTAGCAGTGTGACACAAGCATTCATGAATTGCCCTCAGTCTGAACAGCTTAGCAGAACTGACACCTGCAGCTCTGATAATCTGTAATACAAAATATCACACATAATGGTACAATATGAATACTGCTGTGTGCAACAGAATATGCTGAAATAGTTAGGCATATTTCTGATAATTGGTCTCATGCAGCCTGACATGAGTCCTACATTTGTAACTGCACTTTGTCAGTAGCACGTCCTACAGTACTGTACCTGTAATATTTGTATACGTCACACACACACACACACACACACACACACACACACACACGCACACACACACACACACACACACACACACACACACACACACACACACACACACACACACACACACTGTTCACCAGATAGCACTTGTACACACAATTCACAAACTTATTACTCACCAGCTGGCACTTCTACATGTGTCACAGACCGCTAATTATAAAACAGGTCCTTTTGCTGTACAGTAATCTGGGAGGGATAAAAGGGCATCTTCTGTGGTGCTGCATGCTGTTCAGTCTCTGCTGCCTAAAATATGCAGGGATGAAGTCCATGTTGCTGTGTCCAGATGAATATGATATATCAGTCTTTTTTTAATCGAAAGGCTGCAATTAGAAATGTTTTCTGTAGGCCATACAACTTAGACGAACCTTCAAGATAAGCAAAAGAGCAAGGGAGGTAACAGTCTTCATATTTTACGATACAATCTAGCTTACCTGGTGAGGAAGAGACAATGAAAATGCCACATTACTTAGCCTCTCCTGCAATCCTTCCCATCTGTCTCCATGACCTGTAATCTCTTTTCACACAGTATGTCCACGTCATGTAAACATCATTAATCACATCTTTCCTTTCACTTATCTACTCTGACTTTACTTACTTTATTATTGAAATAGGCAAGCTTTGATCAGTGTCCCTATCTCAGTAAATAAACATAAATTAATAAGAAGAAAATAAATAAATATAGTAAGTATAACTACCAGTTAATGCAACTTGCAAGCAGACTATTGCAGAAATTTTTTTTAAGAACATCTCCCCCTGACAGTAGTATTTCAAGTGCCTGCAATAATCACTGCCTTTGTAAAGCACCTGCTAATATATGCAGCAGGCAGTGCTTCATGTGCCCATGTTACACCTCAGGGCCTGCAGTAGTCAGTGCCTTTGTAAAGCACCTGCTAATACATGCAGTATGCAGTGTTTCATGTGCCCATGTTACACCTCAGGGCCTGCAGTAGTCACTCCCTTTGTAAATCACCTGCTAATACATGCAGTAGGCAGTGCCTCATGTGCCTATGGTACACTTCAGAGTCTGTAGTAGTCACTGACTTTGTAAAGCACCTGCTAATATATGCAACAGGCAGTGTCTCATGTGCACATGCTACACCTCAGGGCCTACAACAGTCATTTCCGTTGTAAAGTACCTGCTAATACATGCAGCATTCAGTTCCTCATGTGCCCATGTTACACTTCAGGGTCTGTAGTAGCCACTGCCTTTGTAAAGCACCTGCTAATATACGCAGCAGGCAGTGCCTCATGTGCACACGCTACACCTAAGGGCCTGCAGTAGTCACTGCCTTTGTAATGTGCCTGCTAATATATACAGCAAGTGGTGCCTCATGTGCACATGCAGTTACTGGATATCTGCCAGATGGGAGGGGCAGAGACAAAAGAGTACAGTGGAGGGGTCTTGTAGATAAAGCATAGGAGGGATGGGGCAAAGCTTATGTACACCACAGAGACGGTAGCAAACAGCAGACCATGGGGAAGAGTGAGAGTGGTGGTAACAGAGGTGGAAATGTTTCAGGCAGGAGGGTCAGTGGCATCAGGCAGAAAACAATAGACAGGATAGTTAGTGTGGGGAAAGATAAGGCTGTTTTGGTAAATGGGGACTCAGTCTCTAAGGGGGTTCAGGAATTCAGACAAGTGATAAATTAAAGAACAGATTTCAGTGAACATCAACAAGGGTGAGGATAAGATGCATATTGTGGTGAATGAAGATGCCAAAAATATGTCAGAGGAAACAGCTGAGGTTACAGCAAGGGAGGCTGGGGAGATAGAAGATATTTCCCTGGAGACTGGAGTACAGCTAACACTTTTACCAGTGTTACCTGCACCAGCAGCCAGATCACAAAAGAACAAGTGCATTAGGTAGTATAATGACTGGCTGTGCATTGGACATGATGGGCTGAGGACTGGAAGGAAAATGACTGAAGACCTGACAGAGACCAGCCCTAAGCAAAGTGCAGAATCCATCTGAGCCGGGAAGGGACAGTGGTGCTTAGTGCTGGGTCAGAAAGGTATATCATAGCAACCATACTTTTAAGATACAAGTCAAGGGGAAAGATTGACAGAGATAGTAAAATATGTGGAAATGAAGGAAGGGTTAAGCTGTAGATAAAAAGTAAAAAGTGATGCAGACCACAGCAGAGGAACAAACAAGGCTGACGTGGAGCCTGGCAGAGCAAGGAGTTTGAATAGGAAGGGGTGGGATCTGGAAGCAGTGATCAGAAGAAGAGGGTGGGCAATGTTAGTATCACAGAACCATTAACCAGTGAGAACATGGGGGTGGGACACTGAGGTGCATGGGTATAGGCTGTTTAAGAATGAAAGTGGAGGGGGGAGCAGCAATGAAGGAAAGCATCAGGTGTGTGGTCAGAGAGGTGGAAAGAACACCTAAAAAGAAAGGAGTCAAGACTGTAGCCAGGGTTAAATGCTAAGTTAAGTGCCATAGAAGCTACACTTGAGAAAGAAGGGCAGAAATGGTGAATTGTCTCACTGTATTTTGCATCACATACAGAAAGAGAGGAGGAAGACGAGAGACTGGAGGAAAGAATAAAGGAGTAGGGTAGGAGGAAGATGATGACACTTACAGAGATCAGAATTTGAATCTGCCATAACCAGACTGCAAGATTCTGAGCTCCAGTGCAGAGAGGGAGCAGGACTCAACTGAGGTCTTGGATCAAGAGGGAGGTTCAGCCAACTTGTGCAGAACTGTACCAGAAGTGACAGAATTATGGGTCCTAACAGATGCAGAGGGTGTCATGCATGTCCAGGTTAAGGCACTATTAGCCAAAAAAGACAATGCCACTGTGTAGTTTAGAGGAAAAGAAAGGATAAAAATAAAAAGACAAATACGATGGTGTGGAAATTTAGAAGAGAGAATTATGCAGCCTGGGAAAGGAGGTCACGGATGAGTTAAGAGACAGAGAAAAAAATGATGAAGTAAACAAGCTATGGGAATGACTCTGGGAGAGCGTGCTCAGTGCTAAATATATGGGTGTGAGGAAGACTCAAAAATGGCAAAAGAAGAAGAAGGCCAATGTAGAGACGAAGGAATGTGAGCTAGCAATTATGGCAAGGGGGTCTTACATGAGGTAGAAAAGAAGGGGAGGGAGATGGAGGAGACATAATATAAAGAGGCTATCAAAAAGGAAACAAAGATGATAAGGACGGAAAAGGCTAAATCTAAAGGGAGTTATCATAAAGAATTTTATTTATTTTATTGTTAATTTGTTACTCAGGTAGATAGGTTTATTCATAGACTGTTTTCATCTGCAACCCAGCCAGAAGCACATAAAGGTTCTTATTCTTCTTCTTTCGGCTGCTCCCGTTAGGGGTCACCACAGCAGATCAACTGTTTCTATTTCTTCCTGTCCTCTGCATCTTGCTCTGTCACACCAACCACCTGCATGTCCTCTCTTACCACATCCATAAACCTTATCTTAGGCCTCCCCTTTTCCTGTTACCTGGCAGCTTCATCTGGGTAAAAATACAAATTTAAATTGAGGTAAGAACATATAGTAAATACAAACAGATATTAAAAATAGTTAACATTCATGCAGCTAGTGAGAATTTGATAATGATAACTTTCATAAAATATCTACATGGACAGAATATATAAATTGTACAAAAATGTATATATATATATATATATATATATATATATATATATATATATATATATATGTGTGTGTGTGTGTGTGTGTGTGTGTGTGTGTGTGTGTGTGTGTGTGTGTGTGTGTGTGTGTGCGTGTATTTGCAGTTGAGAATCAGTGCAAACAAATGCAAGGTACAGCACTCAGGCTACAAGTACTCTGGGATGAAGTATCCAGTGGGAGGAGTGAAACTGATGGTTGTAAATGATCTGTGAGTGTTTATCATGCCTAGACGGGACCATCTTCAAATGGATCGCTGGTCCGTGTCCTCAGGAGAATAGATTATAGCAGCAAAGAGGTACTACTTCCACTCTACAGGACCTTGGTCAGACCACCCCTTAAATAATGTATGCAGTTCCAGAGATCATATAAGGAAAAATACATTAGGCTGCTGGAAGAAATCCAGAGAAAAGCTATCAAACACATCTGTTGATGGAGGAGAAATATGATGAGAGTTTGGAAGAGCTTGAGATCTTCTCACATGAGATCAAAAGAGACTAGAAAATATTGCAGTGGATAAAAAATAGTATGAGAGGGTTGTGGACTCATGGAATGCATTATTGGAAATGGTAATGAAATGAAGACAGGGTACATGTGAAGAAAGGATTAGGAGAAATTTTATTTATTTTATTTTATTTTATTTTACATTTGTTGACTGGGCTAGTCTAGCTGGATGCATGTCCATTTTCAGTAGAGGCCCAGGGAGAAAAGCTCCAAAAATAAAAATAGAAATAATAATAATACATACATACTTTAAGAGTAATAACAGATAAAAATAGTAGCTGATAAAATGTGCAAAAAGTAAAAAAAAAGTTATTACATAAAAAAGCAGTTGTATCAAAATAAAAATTTTTTTTTTTTATTTACAAAATAATTAGTCTTAGCAGGAATAGAATTTGCAGTAGGAATCAAGGGTATTGTACATAAGATACAATATCCATGTAAACGTACATATTCTTTATGATAACATGGTATTATGTTTGTTTAGGAAAAAAAATTATAGAGTAAGGAGTAGTTGTAGTTCAGAAGGAGAGAGGTTAGTCAGGCTTAGTACAGGAGCATAGCCAGTCTTTCTTTAGGAATAGTTTTAGATTCTTTTTAAAGAGTGAAAGAGAACTTTGTGATGTTAGTTCAGTGGGTAGTACATTCCGTAGCTTTCCTACAGAGTTAGAGTATAGGGAGTCGCCTGCTGAGTGAATGGATCTTGAAGTATTAATAAGTAGTTTATCTGAGGAGCGTAGGTTCTTTTTATTATTATTATAAGGAGTAATGAGGGTAGAGAGTATTGGGGTGTGGGTGGGTTTATACAGGGCCTTGTGAACTATGGGGAGCTGTAGAAATTTAAGATGATTGTGAAATTCTAACCAGTCTAGTTGTTTTAGATTCAGACAGTGATGAGTTTTGAAAGGGGAGCCTGTGGCAAATCTAGCAATATTATTATAGGATGTGACCAGTTTGTTGAGGTTGCTTTTAGAAAGGTTAGTATATATGGGGGAGGCATAAAATAGAGTTGAAATTAAGTGGGTTCTGGCTGTAACAGTCCTAGCTACTGGAGTAAGAAAGGGCTTAATTCTGTAAAGGGATCCCAGTTTTTTGTTCACTGATTTTATTGTGTTGTTTATATAAGTATCAAAGTTGAGGTTGTTGTCAATTGTTATTCCTAAGAGTTTAGTGGGACAAATGTGACATTTAGGTCAGGACAAATGATGGTGCCGTCATTTGATATAAGTGTGAGATGTATGGGGGTGGATTTTCGGGTTGGTGTGAAAAGTAAGAGTTTAGTTTTTTGGGGGTTAAGAAGGAGGCAGCGCTTTAAGAACCATTGTTCTACAGTATTGAAAGCTTTTTGGGTTAGAGTTTTAAGTTCAATTTCAGAGGAGCCTGTACAGATAATGGTAGAGTCATCTGCATATTGAATGCAGATGGTGTGTGGTATTGCTGCTTGTAGGTCATTAATATAAATGGAGAAAAGGAGTGGACCTAGAATGGATCCCTGAGGAACACTGAGGGAGATGGGTAGATTATCAGACAGTTTATTTTGCCACAATACAGCCTGCTGGTGGTTTTCAAGATAAGATTTAAACCAATTCATGGTTAGGGGATCAAGTGAAAGGGATTTCAGTATGTGCAGGAGAAGTTGGTGATTAACCATGTCGAAGGCTTTCGATAAGTCAATGAAGACTGCTGAGGAAAGAATATTATTGTTACAGTTATTGTTGATGGTGTCTGAGAAGGATAGCAGGGCAGTGGTGGTACTGTGGAAAGGTCTGAAATCATGTTGGCAGTTGGCAGGTAAGTCATAGTTGAGAAGGTGTGAGAGTAGTTGCTTATGGATACATTTTTCCATTATTTTTGCAAGGGAAGATAGCAGAGCTATTGGGCGGCAGTTAGAATAGTCATTGGAGTGTCCCCCTTTATGTAGTGGAATGATATGGGAAATTTTCCATATAAATGGGATAGTTCCTTCATTTATGGTTCTATTGATCAGTATAGAAATGGGGAAAGCGATGGCTTTAGCTCCTTTTTTCAAGAATTCAGCAGGGAGTTGGTCAGCTGAGGGGGTGGTAGGTTTTAATTTTAGGAGAAGGGAACAAATAAAGGAAGTAGACACTGGTTGAAAATAAAATGGAGGAGGTGGGATAGTGGTTGAAGTAGGAAGATTTGAGGTATCGGGAGAAAGATGGCTAGCAAGATTTTTGCTAGCATCAGTGAAAAAAGAATTAAAGGCATTAGCCGTTTGTAAGGGGTTGTCAGGGTTAGAGCCAAGTGGGTTGGGAGTGATTGATTGACCTGGGTGAAGGAGTTTGTTAATGCTGGTCCAAAATTTTTGAGGTGCGTTGTGGTAGGTTTGCTGTGTTTGAAGGAAGAAGTTCTTTTTGTCTGATAGAATGGCTTTTTTGGTATTATTTCTATGATATTTAAAGGTATGGTGATCTGAAGGACTTTTAGTAGCACGCCATTTTGCCCAGGATTTATTTCTAAGAAGGATTTTTTTGCCTAGTATTATTGGTGAGCCAAGGTGCTGGTTTAGTTTTATTTCTAACTGAGCGTAATGGGGCGTGATGATTCAGGATTGTTAGGAATGTAGTGTTAAACTATTCTACGGCTTCATTGAGTGGAAGATATTTTAATGGTGACCAATTACATTGTTTAAGTTCAGTTTGGAAAAGTTCTGGGTTAAAATGCTTTTTGGTGCGTATAGTTCTGTAGGAGAGAGGGAGTTAGGTTGGTCTTATGTCTGATAATATAGGTTAGTGAATGGTCACTGAGGTCATCTGGGAGGTTCCCTGATTTATACATTTGATGAGGATTATTAGTAAGTATCCAGTCATCCAGTCTAAGGTACTTTCTTTGTTGTTGGTTCTATTAGTTCTGGTGGGGACATTAATAGTTTGTGTGAAGCCATAAAGGTTAATATGTGTGGTAGGGTGTATATTACAGCAGGTCATCCAGTCTATATTGAAGTCTCCTAGGACTAAGGTTTCTTGTGGCAGATTGATGGAAAGCCAGTTAAGGATATTTTCAAGTGTACTAATATTATTGCCAGGGGGAAGGTATATACAGATAATGTTTATGGTCTTATAAGAGTTGATTAGCAGTTTGGTGATAAGTATTTCAGCACTATTGTCTGATGGTGGGTTCAGGTTTAGAGTAGTAACCTGTAGCTCTGTTTTATAGAGGATAGCTACCCCTCCTCCTTTTTTGGCTGTGCGGTCAAGTCTGGTTATATTGTAACCTGGTGGGGTGATTTCATTGTCCTTAACAGTAGGTTTTAGCCAAGTTTCGGATAAGCATAAGATATCAAATAAGTGGACATCTAAAAGGGCATGAAGTTGAGCAATTTTATTGCCAATGCTGCGAATATTGAGGTGAGCTATAGATAGTGAGTTAGGTGGTTTGGAGGTAGGGGTATTAGTTTTGTTTGGATTGCAGTTTGGAGTGTTTAGGGTATAGTTTGGGTGAATGTCCCCATCTAGTAACAGGTGTTGAAGTATTATGTGTTTAGGGTGGAGAGGCTTGTAGAAGAAGTCAATTGCTTTTCTAGCATTTTGGTTGGTATACTTTATATGAGATAGTCTATGATATTTGGCAGGTAGGTAGCTTGGTTGGATATGAGGTTAAGAAATGTTTGGTGACTAATTAATGGTGGGGTGGAGGTTTGTTTAGAGGGGAAGAGAAGTGTAGAATATAAAGGTTGTTGGTAAGAGGTTAGGAGACAGGCAGACATTAGTGTAGGTAAGACAAAGAGTAAGAGGAAGATTTGTAGTGGGTGTGTGAGTGTTGATGTAGTCATTGTGTATGTTACAGAAGTGTGATAGGAAAGGATAGGAAAGTATCGTAAGCTGGTAGGAGAGTAATTAGATAGGTAGGGGGTTAACACAAGAGGGGTTAAGAGTTGAGGTAAAAAAAAATCACAAGAGTGTGTCTAGATAATAGTGGCGAGGGGTGATAATTGTTTTGATAGTGTGATTGGTGTGAGTGAGATGTGGGTGTGGCTATAGGGGAATAAATGTAGGAGTACTGGGGGTGTGTGGAAATGGGGGCAGGGTAGGGGAGCGGAGTGAGCCCAAAGGGCGAACGGAGCAGGTAGAGACACAAGAGTGGCTTGTCAGGGTGACAATCAGTAAGGAATGAAAATATGCAGTTAAGTCTGCGAGTAATAGAATATGGAGAAATGTTGAGATGCTGGCAGGAGTATGTGTGTATGGGGAGTGGAGAGTGAATTAAAGATATAATAGTTCAAGGGGAGATAAAAAAAATAGTTAGTCCGAAGAGAATTGGAAAGGGAGTTAGGGAGATAAGGAAGAGCAAGTGAGAAAAGATATATATATACAGAAGCTAATATAGAAGCGCCACCTAGTGGTTAGTCTCTTAACTACAGTTAAATAGGCCTCCTAAAAGTGTGTCAGGCCAGGGAGGGAGGGGGGAGGATAAGACTACTTCGGTATAGAGAAGGTATGGGCCAAAGGTACATTTAGTTTAGAAAGAAAAAAGAGTGGGGGAGGGAGTTGGCCGCTGGCTAACCTAACTGTGACGCTTGCCTACCTAGCAATATCTATATCACTTTAATCTTAATACAGGTTGTCCAGAAGCTATAGCAAGACATACTTCCACTGTCTCGAATCAGGGTATGGTCTCCCAAGGAGCTGGTAGGTTAATTCCTAAGGATTGATTAGGTTTCTTAGGCGTCCAGCTGGGTATATTCCGGTCAACTAGTACAGAGAAGTACAGGAACAGAAAGCTGGTACATGTAGAAAGAGAGAAAAAAAGAGGTAATGAGGAAAAAAAAATATTTGTTAGCTAGAGAGCATGCAGACAATATAAAAAGACAGTAGCATTAAATGTTGCATCAGGAATTCACAGTATTCTATTTACTTTAAAAATACATCATATAACAGTATGTAGTTACTAGGAAAAAGTCCATTCATGCCATAGATAAATAGCTAGAATAACAGAATAAATGCATTTACAGCCTTATGTTTTTGTTGTTTTTCCTTTACAAAAATACAGTAAGAAGCAGTATATACAAAGTCCGTGCCTAAATACTGCATTGCATAGTTTGTTGTTTTAAAAAACAAATGTGTGCATTTAAGATGCAGGTACAAACAAGGTTAATGGCCAACAACTTTAGTCACAGGTCAAGGTATAAGACTCAAAATTCAAGTCGGTAGGTATAATAGTTAATAGAGCCGGTGGCGTATGTATAGGGAGGGCAACAAAGCCTAATTCTGGCTAAAACTATGCAGTTAAGCAAGGTTGCAGGAGTTTAAACTTTTCAAGTTTTAAAGTATTTGTTGTTTTTCGGTGCAATCAGTCTTGGAGGGGCAGCGCTCACTAACTTGGGCTTGCACTAAGCAGCTGAGCAAAGTTACAGGGGTTTAAACTACTTTAGGTTTTAGTAGTCTTTCATTTTTACTTAGCACAATGTTTGAAAAGTCTGGTAGAGAGTTAGGTCCTGTAGTTGTACACCTAGAGTAGGCAGTGCTACATTAGGTATACATTAGTAAGGTTCGCCTGCACAGCATATGAGCGTAGTATATAGGATATGCTACTTTAAGATCCCTTACTCTTCGCTAGCTAAATTAAGCATAAACAGTGCAGAGATTCCATGCACAACGCTAATTAAGTGGAGCTTGTACAATGCAGCAAACCTATAATCAGCTGGGTATTTGAGAATGGAATTAAGATTACAAGCGCAATGCTTGAAAAGACTGATTAACGTATGCTACAATGCTTTCATAAGCTTCGCAGCTGTTAAAGGAGGTAGTACAGTAAGGTCGCTTTCACCAGCATGAGCCTAGTATATAGATTACGCTAATTTGAGATCCCCTACTCCTCGCTGGCTAAAATTAAGTGTACATAATATAGGGGTACCAGACACAGCGCTAATTAAAGTGAGCTAGTACAATGCAGCAAACCTATATTCAGCTGGGTATTTGTAAATGCAGTTAAGAGTACAAGTGCACCCTTGAAAAGACTGATTGACTTTTGTTTCAATGCTTAAATAAGCTCCGCAGCTGTTAAAGGAAGTAGCGCAGTAAGGTCGCTATCACCAGCATTATTATGCTACTCCGATATAAATTATATGTTAAAATTACAGTCTAAAAAGCATGAAACAATTCACAGGATAGAGAGAAATGTAGGAATGGAGAGAAGGTGGAATGTTAAAACACTTAATAGAACACACTAGACTGGCTTACTGTCTCTTTCTACTATTAAACAAATGTAATGGGATGTAATAGATACTCCTGAGCTCCATAAGACTGAACCTTTCCTTTCATAAAATATACCTGCATTCGTCTTTAGCATCCAGCAGGCAGCTGGCATATCGAGTGGATTTACTGGTGTTCATATCTTTGGTGGTATCCCTTTCAGAGTTCTGCCAAAGGTTTATTGTAACATCCACTGTGAAGCTGTAGCCCTCCTGGGACATCTCTCTGAGTGAGCTATTATTACAGTTGAGATCATGGCTGAAAAGGGTCATTACACTTACCCAGGTAACAAATAGTAAATAACACCTGCATACATACACACACACACACACACACACACACACACACACACACACACACACACACACGCACACACTTAAGCTTAATGCCTACTCTCTAGCCAGCAATATAGCAGCATAGCTTCAGTAAAGGGTATAGTACTATCACTGTATGTGTAGTCCTTACAAACAGCCTGTACCTTGCCATGGATGCAGGACATCTTACAGGTGCGGGATTCATCAGTGTCTCAGAGACTTTTGAGTCAGTGGGCCTCCTTTTAGATGGAATGACCTGAGCTATGTACCTGAGCAGTTAATTTAACCTGATTTGACCTACCTACACCAAATGTGACTCTAAGTCCCTACAACACCAATGGCATACTTCTCATTTGTATTTTATTATCATCTAACAAATACAAACTGCTTGTATTCTACTTGATGAATTTTGCTGTTATGGAGACATCTTATTTGCTTAGTGGGGCCATCTTGGAACATAGCTGTGGTAGTTATCTTGTGATAGTATGCAAACTATTGCTATTCTGGGTGTTTGATCATTGCTGGATTTTCTATAAGTCGAATTCCAATTGGCTACTTTTTTCATGCTTGCAATATATTGCTCTGCTTTGTGCACCATTGTAGTCCGAATCACCACAGTAATTACTACTGAACAGTAATAAGTAGGCACTTTTTTAATTTCCCCTTCCAAGTGAGCTATCAAATTATTTTGTTACTGTTATTGTCCAGTATGGTCACTTGAGCCTTCAGCATTCACTGTTGCTACAGGCTGAGTGTGTTTGTCTGGGTCTGCTTTTAGTTGTGCAGAGCTGCTCTTTGATCACCAGTGTATTACAAGTGCTCTGTTGTCATTACAGCTGCTGTACTCAATGCGTTAGTCTGTCACACTTAGTGCTATCATTTTACTTCTGCTTTGTGCTTAACTACTTGTAGGCTTCTTATTTATTTATTACTGCCATTGCTGCTATCTTGGTTATTGTGACCTGCTCCACTTATGTTCTGGTCCTGCTTGCTGAAGCTTCCTGTAGGCTTATACTCTTCCGCCATTGTTACTGTCTTGGTTATTATGACCTCTTGCACTTAAGATCTTTGCATCTATTTAATAATTTAACTATATATTGATGCACCTATCTTATAAAACCTAGATTTATCTGGCAAAAATGGATAACCAACAGACATGTATCCCTCCTATTGCCAGCGTTGTAGCACTTGATGTTCTTAGACAGTGCAGAGACTGCCAAATGTCCATAGACCAATGAAATATTGCTTGACATCCATCATATAGTCTGTGAGGACTGTAAGTATCCACAAAACAAGATGGCCAACTTCTCACCAAAATGCTGGTCTGTGAACACCATGAGCTACAACCACACATCTCTACAAACATATCAAAACAAGATACACTGAGGTTGCCAAAAAGTTGCTTCCCAAGCCTCAGCAATAATCTACAGACTTGACACTACTATCAGCACATATAAAGAGTCACCAGATTGCAGACTGTAAACTGTCTACTTTTAATAACCCATAAGTACAAGTAGGAATATACATAGCTGGTTTTAGGCACCAGCGAACCCTGCAGTCGCTGGGGGCCCCTTGTTCATGTGGGGCCCCCAACCACAGCAAGTTAATTTTTATCTTGATATTTTGTAACATGTCTGCCAAACCAACAAAAGCTAATACAATAATCTTGTATACTTAATAAACCAGCTGGGTAATAACTCTTATATCTGCTTTAAAATTCAAATATATTTCTGCTTATATTAACAGTGTTTTATCAAGTAACAGGCTTCACAATTCCATTAAACATTTCACCACTAACATAGCATCCCTAGCTTAGTTAAACCCTACTGGTGGATGTTCTTTCCACTAAAATTAACAACATAGCCATCTTTATGTACCTGCAATACCTGTGGTTGCAATGAGGGCCCCCTAATCATCCTTGACTGTGTAGGGGCCCCACTAAAGTTGCTGATGGCTGAGAAAAATGTATTACTTTCTTGATTGTGCTGTTTAACGTGACCAGGGCTGTGGTATGACCCTGTTAGGATAAAACTGATAATGAACACAAGCAAGGTAAGCACTAGAGAGATCAGTAGGCCAGACTGATTGATCTGAGTGCAAACCTTGGATTTTAAGAAGAGATGATACCTACAATCTTCGGGGATGCTTTTTTTCTTTCGGGGAGTTTTATAGATAACACTAGAGACTACAATTCTCAACATCTTTGCAGAAGAATTCAGCGCAATTCCAAAAATGATAGCAGAATTAAAGCTCAAAATCAGTAACACATTTTAAATATTAACTCTACTTCACTTAAAAAAGTTGATAGAATAAAACCCTTCACATCAACATGCTTTCTTTTGGACAAAAAGAAGTATAAACCTCTGATGTCTGGAAATATTACTGAATGATTTACCAGCAAATCAAACTTTTTTACAAAGTTCTGAACAAAATTCTAAGCAAAATCAGGGATGGTCTTTGAAATCAGTGACAGTGATAGGTATGCATTACTCCTCACTGAGGTAAATAAAAGTGACTTATCTCTGCTGCTGTATGAATACTGATAAACAGCATTTACTGATCTGGTGTGGCATTACCAGTGTTACACAATGTATTGCTATTTACTGAAATAAATGCCAAAACTAGTATTGCTATGGAGTGAGTGAGTGAGTGAGTGAGTGAGTGAGTGAGTGAGTGAGTGAGTGAGTGAGTGAGTGAGTGAGTGAGTGAGTGTGTGAATGAGAATGAGTGAGTTTGTGAGAGTGTTTGAGAGTAAGTGTGTGAGCACGTGAGTGAGTGTGTGTGTGTGTGTGTGTGTGTGTGTGTGTGTGTGTGTGTGTGTGTGTGTGTGTGTGTGTGTGATAGAGTGAGTGAGAGTAAGTGAGTGAGAGTGTGAGAGTATATGAGAGTAAGTGTGTGAGTAAGCGTGTGATTGTGTGTGAGTGAGTAAAAAGTATCACTGATTTTTGTCTGTGCATGCACCCAAGTAATGCATAAAGTATATCACAGAACATTTAGCCACTTTGATCTTCAAGGAGTCTGGGAGCCCTCACTCCCTAGACTGTATAAATTGATACAGGGGGTTCCCTTAATTATCCTTCACTGTTTGAGAGCCCCACAAAAGCTGTTGCCAGCTGGGGAAAATTTTGAAAAAAAATGTATTAATTTTCTGATTAAGTTCTTAACCTGAACAGGGCTGACACTCTTAGCATAAAGCTGATAATGGCCTCTGCTCTCAACAGCACCCATTCTAAAACAAAGTAGAATACATTACTGTAATCATTATTTTTTTCATTTTCACATCAGGCTTGTATACAGGTAGCTAACTTTGACAGTTAGGGTTGAGGAGTGAGGTGGCATGCATATATATGTCAGCAGTCACTTAAAACACATGACTGTGGCAATTTGGACCCCTGCTTGCATCCCAGTCTAACACCAGAGGGATGAATGAGCAGTAAATGTATTTTGTTTGGGGGGGGGGGTTATTGAGGTAGACCATATTCCCAGACTGAACCTTTATATCCAAACAACAGCTGGCTTGTTAGTTTGTTGTGAGTTACTACTCTGTCATCTTTGATCATTAAGCCTTGGGTACAACTTATGTCTTCCTTGAAAGAAAGAAAAAAAATAAGACTGAAATTCTTTTCTTACTCGTGTTTTTCGTTTAGGACACCACTGGATAAAAAGGTTCAGAAAATGCTCTAAAATGCATCACAGAACACCTATAACTCTATGGCTTCTTGGGCCCCGGCTATCTAAGTTATTTCCTAAATGGTTATTACTGTGCTGTCTTGGTCAAGAAAGATGTATTGAAAAGATGCAAGGAAAACTAAAGCTGAACAGCAACAGTGAATTTCTTTCCATAATCATAATTTCTGTTTAAGTCATCATTGGATGAAAAGAGTATGGAAAAAGAAAAAAAACTTTAAAATTCACTTCAGAGCATATTGACAGTTATAGCTTCTTGAAAAAAGCTGAAGAGTAAGGCAAAATGAAAAAGAGAAAAAAAAACTAATGTGCATAGTATAGGGAGCCCAGGATGGGGAAAAGCACAGAGGAGGACTGGAGGGTGTGTGTGCGTGTGTGTGTGTGTGTGTGTGTGTGTGTGTGTGTGTGTGTGTGTGTGTGGCTGAAAGAATATGCCTAGGGCACCCTTTCACCTAAGTCTAGGCCTATACATAGAGTTGCTGTAATGTACCATTGTTTCAACTAAAATGCCAGTGACTGTGAATGTTCCTCTTTGAGATAGATGAACATAGTGTGGTACATAGGCTTGTTGTACTGTAAGAGCATTGTAGCTACAGGTCAGTCTATGAGTTGTTGTTGTATCTTTCGGTTTTTCCCGGTTAGGGGTCGCCACAGCGGAACTCTGGTCCGTTAATGATTGGCAGTAGATTTTTACGTGCCGAGTTGCCGGCCCTGATGCACAACCTTCAACGAAGGTACGCCCATTCATGCATGTCTCCACACAGAAGATGCTCTAGCTGAGAATCAAACAGGACAACATCTTACTGTGAGGCAACAAGTCAGTCTGTGAGTACTACTCCTAAAAGTTTAAAGCATGAGCTAAAAGGCTACTCAGGAGGGGTGGCAGTGACAGGGAAATACTTCAACTGGAAGTGCTGGGGGACCCCCCATTTTACATTTCTTGGGGCCCCCAAATCCTAACACCAGCCCTAGGAATATATTGCTAATTGGTTAATCCATTGTCAGCCACACTTTATGCTTATGAGGCTGGATAAGGAGAGGGTAGCATTTCTGTCTCAGACACCAGGATCCATGATGTTATAAAGTATTCTTCTCTTCGTGGGCAAATATGAGCATGATCTTGTGGTGGCCCATAGACGTATGAATGACTTGAGATGTTCAAATCTTAGGGACATACAAAAAGACATGTTGGATCTCACCATGCTGTGACAAATATAGGTAGGACTCAGTTCCTGAGTGGAATCCTTCTTTCACGAAGATGATGCCTAAATACAAAGAAAAGATAACTAGCTTCAACAATTGGCTATAGGTTTGGTATAGGTTCCTAAGTTAGTACTAGGTTAGCTGCTGTTTTGGGCCATTTTTAAGCCTAGCCAATTTCCCCTCAAAGGTGAGAATCAAACCCTGTACTTTGTGTCTGTGAAGTAAACACTTGCAAAGAACAACTGGCACCACTCTTTCTGTGACTTCTGTATACTGATCAAGGCCCATGGCACCCATAGTACATTTTCAGGCAGTGCCCAACGGTGGGATATTCCAACACGGCAGATAAATATAAAGTTATAGCAAATTTCAAATCAAACTATATCAAGATTACTCTTCTCAATGCAAGAAGTCTTAATAGCAAGTTGTTGAATCTTGAGGCCCTCTTGTACTTGAACACGTTCATGCCTCTGTCATAACTGAGACTTGTTTTTATAGCATAGGTAGCACTTCCTCCTTAACTCGGTTATTACTACTTGGCAGAGTCCCTGAGACCATCAAACAGACTTATTGAACCCCAACTTACAATGAAGGAAATACATTATCTGTGTATTGCCTGTTATAGGACACCTTTTATGTTCCTTGATGACCACAAGAGATTCCTCTGTATACTTTCTGAAATACTCATAATGAAAAATACCTTTCTGATAGGCAATTGTAACTATCCACGAGTATACTGATGCATTTATATCTTAAAACATGAATATGCCTAAAAATTCTTTGAGTTAATAAATGATACTTCTTGAGAAAAAATAGTTAGCCAACCCACTAAGAGGCAAAACATTGTAAACCTTGTCCTTACCAATGCAGCATTCTCATGTACAGTGCTTATAGTATCCCCAACCCTGGTTAAATCCAACCTTAAACTAGTGACCTTCTCTCTCTCTTAAAGTTTCAATCACTCCCCAGTAAACAATTCTGAATGCTTTTTTTTACCATGGAGGAAAGACTATATATATTTAAAATGATTATATTCCCTAAAATTTTGTATTTTATACAAGCTTGCTCGCTACCTCCACCCAAATCATATTTAAAACAATTTGAAGAGTTAATAATGAAATTCTTATGGTACCCTAAAAAAACTAGAGTTGCCCTAAAACATCATTTTGACAAATGGGAAGAAGGTGGAATAGGCTTACCAGATTTAGAAGGATATATACAATCATCAGCTTTAAAAACAGTTTCTATGGTTAACCAAAAGTTTATCGAGCAGTTAATAACGCTGATGGAATTTCCCACAAATGGGAAAGGAATTTTATCAATATTGTGCAATTAGTTAAAGAAACAAGAGTTCATAATAAACAAAATATATGGAAATACTATGAAACAGTTAATGGTAAAATGCCAGATGATAAAGATAAACAACTAATTCTTACATCTCCAAAACAAACATCTTTATCACTATATCGGCAACTTTTCACATGGCAATTCATACATAGAACATACTTAACACCACATAAATTAGAACTAATATATAATAAAGAAAGTAGATGGTGGAGGTGTAAATCACAATCAATAGCCAACTGGCAACACATGTTCTATGAATGCCATTTACTTAAACATTATTGGGAAAGTATTAACTATTTGTTACAGGCAATGTTCACTGATAATTTCCAACTTGCAAAATCTCTAGTTTTGTTGAATACACGTGTGCCATCTTGTGTTCCAAGGCAACAATATGTAATTTTGTGGACTCTCCTTGCCATTGCAAGGAAAAATATTACACAGAACTAGAAAGCTGTAACTCCTCCCAATTTTAAACATTTCAAGAACATGTTTTTATCAGTCTCGCAGTTGGAGTTGAAAACAATCAAGGGAAGAACAGAACAACCTACTTCCTTAAGCATTGTCTGGCAGAAAGTAAATCAAGTGCTGGAAACAGAAGACTGTAATAAATTATAATCTTATTCAAAGATACATTCAAGAAAAAGTTTTTCAAGTATAGACATCCTATATAAATAGTTGGTTTTGTAATGTTTGTTTTTGGAATTGTTTCTCCACTTTAAGCTTTGACTGTGTAAGTATTTCTTTGATGTGCATACTATATATATATATATATATATATATATATATATATATATATATGTGTGTGTGTGTGTGTGTGTGTGTGTGTGTGTGTGTGTGTGTGTGTGTGTGTGTGTTTATGTTTCTGAAAATCAATACAAATGTATAAAAGAAAAGAACAACACTACACAAACTCTATGATGAGCTCTTAACATTAACTTATAATAATAGCTTAGACCTGACAGTCCCCACTAACCCAATATACTAGGAAATTCAATAACAAACCACCCTGGTGGTCTAGCAGTATAAATAGTCAATATAACAAAAGTGAAAATAACAACTTTGTAATAAATATAAATCTACCCACATTAAAGACTACTGAAGGATCATCAAAGAACTGAAACCTACCATCAGAAAAAACAAAGCTGAACTGTTACTAACATCTGAAGTAAAGGGCAATTATAAATCTTTCTTGAATAGTATCAGAATATTAGGAAGTAAAACCCAGTAGTGTCCATAAGTAATTACTAGTCTAGCTTCCATTTTAGACCATTTTAAGATTAGCCTATTTCTTTAGTGAGAATCAAATCATGTACCTGTTGTCTCTGAGGTAAACACCTCAACCATTTCACCAACCCCCCCTAAATAATTATTAGACTAATGACCTCATGGGCCTTTACAAGCCTAGACAGTCTACCCAAACTGAGAATCAAATCTGTGAGGTAAATACCTTAACCATTACAACAACCCAGAAGCCCAACTTGAATTAATCCAAAAATAATATTACCAAGACAGACCCAAAGGACATAGCAAATGTCCATGAAGATAAGTTTAGCACAAACTTTACCCAGGAAACAGTTATCAAAGCTTCTAAAATCACTGAATTTCTGCCACCTTGTAAGATCTTAAAGGAACATGTCCTAATTGTGCTCTTAAAAGCCAAAATAGTAATACAATGGGTACATAAGTAGTATTAAGCTACAAAGAAACAATGCATAGACCACCAGAAACTTTCTATTCAGAGCACATAAGAACATTATATCACTAAAGCAAACAAAAACAGCACTATATTGGACAAAAAAACACATTTATTAATTAAGAACCACAGTGCAAAATACTGACTTTGCACATTAAGATAATCTTCCATTGTAAACCAAACCCTATGATTGCTTGCATATAAATAAAAATACAGAAGCAAAATCACATGACTTAGTTTAAACTAAAAAGTTTGTATACATCATAGTAGTTTTTTCTTTATACAAAAAGTTCATCATATCATAGAAGACACGTGATAGATAAAGACAGATTCACATCATTCACTTTATCTGTTATATTGTGATGTTTTTGACACATGTATTTCAGGCTGTTTTAGAGTTACTGTAGGTAGTCTGAATTAATACCAAATATTTTTGTCCTACTCACTGACTGCTATTTCCACTCTATGCATTGGTTTGCAGGGAAAAATACTTATGCATACCTCTTAACTGTCCAGATTTTCACAAAATGTCCAGATTTTTGTCAGGTATTTTTAGTCTGTACCTCATACAACATGTGGTTTCTAACAAAATCATTGAGGACTGAAGTAATTAAATAATAACATACATTTAAGTTTTAGACTTCATATCCTTGAGAAAATGTAGACTAGCACAAAACATGTTACTCTAGCAACTATCTAAGTTTATAAGAGCAATATTTAAAATCTGTCCCCGATTTTGATGCTTTGTCCCCCCATTCATTTTGGCTTTGTCCTGATTTCTTGCACTTAGAGGTTGGGAAGTATGTTATTAGACAATGTGCTATTGTCCCCTCCATCTGGCCTGCATTTGTACATAATATAACATAATATCTTCCCCTAACATTGCTTGCCTAAATGCTGCTGCATTCCATATTTTCCAAGCCATTAGCATCTCTCCTGCATTTGGACTATGTTTATTACTTACTGTTCCTGTCGCTTCTGACAGTACTGGCCAAGCCCTGAAGTGTACATGCATGCACTGATTGGCTACCACTCTACCTGACTGGACCTGCTTCACTTCATTCCTAGCCCAATTCCTCTGCCACCCCTCTCAATAGTCTATATTCTCATTTCCACTTCTGCTTCCAATACATAGCACGATATGTACTAAACATTCATTCATTCATTCACACCTCCTATTCTCATCCTGCTGAGCATTCACGTATTCTTTCTAACCATTATAATAGACTCTTCTTCCTTACCTTAGACCCTGCCACAGCCTACCTCCACTTCTTGTAACTCATATGCTTAGTGTCTCTCTGATAATTCACCCAGCTGTATCTATCTAAAAACATTACACTATTATCGACTTCTTACAAACCAAAACAAATAACTTCTAGCTTGGGAAAAAGGGTTGCTGATGGATGGATGGATGGATGGATGGATGGATGGATGGATGGATGGATGAATGGATGGATTAATGGATGCTACTTCTTTCATTTTCATCACTCTCACTGAAAACTACTTCATCTAACAATTTTAGCCCTGTTATTAATACTTTTATGTACAGGTGTCAGAGACTCTGCTGTCCTTGCTCAGCAGCTCCTTGCTCATCAATTCCTACTAAACTTCAGATAACTAAGGGGCTGAAAATTATACACATGAACATGAGAAGCATGTGCAATAAATCTGATCAGCTTCAAGCCTGACTACACCATTACAACCCAGAGATTCTGGCTTTCACAGATACTTCAGTAAAACCCTCTTAACCCCAAATTTGAATTAAACTCCCCTATCAAATTTTCAGATGTGATCATACAAATAAGAGAGACTGAGAGGTCCTGCTAATGGTTAAACATATCTACTGCCTCATGTTTACTTCCCAACCAACTCAGACAAATCCCACATGCTGAATCCATAGTAGTTATCATAGGAATCTCCCATAATAAACACTTCAACATAGCATGTTTATACCTTCACCCCAAGAATGGCACCATACAAATCTCATGATGACCCAGTTTTACTGCATATAAACTGGACTCCACAAACTGAAAGTACCTCCTGAATATAACACTGATTATCTCAAGTACTCTCAATTATGTTTCCAAATACAATAGCTCCCAAAACTAAATCCACATATACCATAGACTGGATTCTAACTAAATACTCATCAGACTTCGCCAATTCCAGACCTACGCCAATCGTAGTCATTATAATACAATCTATACCATTTGGAAAAATAAGCTTCTACCACCTAAACCATGCACTGCAGTAATTAGTAACCTAACTAGGCTGCCCTCACAATTTCTATACCAGGAAATATCTGCTATCTGATGGGATATCCTTAAATGTTCCACCTCACTCCAGATTGCATCACTTATTTTAATCATATTGCAATATCTATCCTTGATAAATAAATATACAGTTAGAATGAAAAAAGAAAATCCATGTCTTTGCTCCACAAATCACTCTAACAACTAATGCATTTTCCCAACACTCCACCTGGTTCTCTTACAAGAAAACTGGCAATCAAGATCTACAAATCAACTACAAATAACTCTGTGATACCTGCAAACAACAAATTAAACTAGCAAAACAAAACCCATACAGCACTCTTCAGCATAATGCCAGAACAATACTGATCTAACATTACCCCTCCATCGTTTGTCTTCAGACCTGTTATTGTGCATTTTATCAAACAACATCTATGGCAAATCAAGCTAAATAGTCACTGTTTGATGGACAGTTCCTCCCCCTGCATTCCACAGACTGATATCCAATTTCATTGCCTATCCTCTCAGCATCCTCATCATCAGGAGCCTGAACAAGGGCCATCCCACTTCTTTCTTTTGGAAAGACTGTATTTCCAGTCCGATATTCAAGGCGGGAGACTACAACAAAGGTGAAAACTACAGAGCTATCTCGGTCCTTACTTGTCTATCTAAAATACTTGAAGAAGTTGTATGTTCTCATTTACTACAGTGTCTGACTGAGTTCAAGAAAATAAGCAACACACAGTGTGGCTTCTGTTCTCGTCATAGTATTCTAAACAGCTGTGCTAGAAATTATTTATTACAACACAAGAGAATCTGACAAATGTAATCTGCTAGCTGCTCTCTTCACTGACTTTTCAAAAGCTTTTGCTATAACAGATTCCTAGTTACTACTACAAAGTTTCCAAACACTAGGCTGCACACCAGCTGTGCTCTCGTAGTTAGAGAGCTACCTCTCCAACAGAATTCATCCTGTATGCTGGAAGACACACACCACTTTTGGAATGTCACTCCTGTTGCCATCATCACCAATACAATGCACCATCACACATGATGCCTCAAATTACTTTCAATATGCTGATGACTCCATTACATTAACAAGTGCTCCCAGTCTGGAGACAGTAACCACTGAATACATTCACCTCTCAGATTCAAGACCCCTACCTAATTATCAGTGCAAAGAAAGCTAAAAGCATGATATTTGGATGGAAAATCAATTGTACACCCTCTTCTCCTACTGAGGTAAATTACATCTCAGTTGAGATGGTACACTACTACAAATGACAAACTTTTCTGAGCACGTCAACAACACAATCCAAGATATCCACAAGAAGCTTTGGGATTTTTGCAGAGTAAAACATTTATTTATTATTTGGATTTATTTTTTATTTACTGACATTTGTTTACTGGGAAAGTCCAGCTTGGCAATGGTTGGTACCGATTTTCAGAGGAAGCTTGGGGAGAAATGCTCCATTGCTTTTAAATCATGCCCTACTAGCATACACCCTTTAAAATAACCTCTAAGGCACAATAACTCATGGGATACATTTGGGTTGCATGGCTAGGCTTATAAAGGCCCTACTTGTCATTAGCCTAGTATATACTTATGAACCTTTGAACCCATTATATACAATATTAAGTTAATCATAGACATAAGTAACATGTAAGATGAATAAGTAATACAATCAATTTAATATAATTACTATAGAAAACAGAATAACGTAGTTGCTACAGAAAAAATAATAAAGAAAATCATTATCTGGCAAAGATATTATATCATCAGAGTAACAGATCAGATGCTGGGTTTATTGAATAAAATGGTTGAAGTGCAGAAAAAGGAGGGAAAATTAAAATACAGGTGAATTAGCCTTGATAGAAGATTACAGTATGTGGACAGGAAGTTATAGAACATATAACACATAGGTTCATAGGTTCATAGGTTCATACTAGGCTATCTGCCCGAGGGCATTTACAAGCCTAGCATTAGTTTTTTGTGGCTTACACCCCCCTTTAGTAGGGGGGGGGAACTATTTTGCTTATTTTGCTGTGCCTTGAGTGAGGTACTGAGGTAATCCTGGGTATATCTCCATCCCATCCCATCCATTGGTCAAGATTTCTCTTGAACAAGGCCAGCGAGGCGCTCTCTATACCATATATATTTTTTATTCCAGTGCATGGGAGTCTTTGGGATGAATCTATCCCCCCTCCAGCACGCCCTAATAATAGCCGTCGAGTTTAAGTCTCCGCCTTGGCTCTTGTTTGATGACGATTTTATCTTTTGAGGTGAAGCATATCTATCAAATCTGGGTTGTTTGCAAGTGTGTGGGGCAAAGGTCAAAAGGTGACCTCTGTGTTTACTGTTTTATTGAAAGTCTTCAGTCAAGCAGCATGATTCTATAAAAGCATGCGTATATAAAATGAGCACATGATACTCCAGTGCAGGTAAGTAATATAAAATGGAGAAAATTATTATTTTATGTACAAAAAAGAATACAAGAATGTCTCCTGTCACTTAAAACATTGCTTGACAACCTTTTCTAATGTAGCCCTTGCCAACTCTTCACTCCTATCCAAACTCTTCTACAGTGCAACTGCCTTTGAAACCTTAAGAAAACCACACTGCTTAAACTAAAATCAACACACTACAAAACAGCTCTTTGCACCTTTACTCAGTCAGCATACTTGTGACATGCTCAGTAAACAAGAATGAATAACCTTCACTCAGAAACTTCACTAAATCTACCTGACATTTGCATACATCATCTGCAACTACAAAGGTCCCTCACTTTCCTCCAATTAAATGACCATACCAATGAGATGCCTTTAACTTATTCTAGTAAAAACCTGCTCATAGTGACCAAAATGTATTCAAAAACAGGTGACAAATCCCCCAGCCACTTCCTGCTACAGCTATGAAATTCCATACCACAATAGCTTAGTGAAACAGTTCATTTATCATCTTTGTTCTTATATCTTAATTATTGTTATTAGTACTCCTTGTTACTCTGAAGTTTACCTTTGTTTTATCACAACTGCACCATATATTTTGTACTTACACAGAGTTTTGACTGTAGTGCATGTATATTTATTATGTCTCTAGGGTCCTTTCTGAAAATGGGCTCTGCCCAGTTTTGTTAACCTGATCAACAAAAATTAATTAAATAAACAAGAAAGCAAACACATACATACAAACATACATACTTGCATACATGCATCAATATATGCATACATACATCTCTGCAAGGCAGACAACTCCACTAACAGTAGATTTAAGGATTTGAATCTCCACCAACATATACACAAAGCATGCTGGAGGGACAATTTTATTACCCAGCATTTAACCCATGATTGGATGGGCATTCATAAATTTATGCTAGGCCTGACTTACATGGAAGTAGATCGTGAGGCTAGGAAAGGCAAGATGCAAATGGTCTCACAACCTACTTGCATAGGTTCATAGGTGTTTACTAGGCTAACAACCACAAGGGCCTTTTTAAGCCTAGCCATGCATCTCAAATCTCTGGCAAGTTCTGTTATCCTTGATAAGTGTAAGCATGGGCATTGTAATTCCTATGGTTCTGCACTGTCCTGGTAGAAGACCTTTCACTTTATATTCTTAAACTCTCTAACATGAAGAGATCTGATCACAGTTTCCATCACTAGTACTTCTTGGTTACTGTTGAACAAGGCAGTTTCCTCTGTATGTAATAAACTTTGGATTTCCCTAAGGCTTGGTAGTCACTGCTGTGTTTTTTACAGTACAAACCCACTCTAGCCCTACCATTCACATGCTTCTTTACCCTGATAAAAATGGTCATAATCTAAGACATCACCACCTCTGCTACCTAATACTTCAAAAGCAGGACTTAAATTGAATATGCTAAGACAGATGTAATGTCTTTGAGCACCCCAAACTGACCTACCATGTATAAAAGAACCTGGAGCAACTCACTCCCTTATGATCTGTCCACTGGAAAATGTACCTATACGTACCTGGGTGTCTAGTTGGCCCACCAACATATACTTCATACCTTCACACTTCAGAGAATAACATCTCTGCTGTGGTGTGTACATGCTGTGGTGAGGGCAGTCTTCCTGTTGGGAAAGGAGATGTTCCCATCTTAAAACTTCCCCTCCTTCATTAATAATGACTAAAAACACTGACTATGCAAAACATATTCTGCATTTTTATAGGTGGGATATACAACAGGCAATATCACTGCCTCATTATCTCTAAGGCTGGGTGCATACCAATTTCATAAAGAACTCCTATCATTTATACTATGTTCTATAAATGAATGGGGTTGTACAAAATCGTCAACATGTATACTGTTCAGCAGATGTCCTGCTGAGTTCATTTGGTCAAAAAATCAGTTGGTCCCAGGTGCTGGTATGAAGTGTCTGTTATACCAGGGTTGGGAAATATGCCCTTTCCCTGCTATTATGTGATCTTGGTATTTTATTTTATTCATAACTGCTGCCTGTGCAATCCATTAAGTTGTATGTGGGCTTTCTCTTCTGTAACTTCCACCTCTGTAAAATCTTAGAATATATAAATGTAAATACTGCTCATGTATAAGCATTTATAAATGTAAATACTGCTCATGTATAAATGTAAATACTGCTCTTGTATAAGCATGTATAAATGTAAATACTGCTCGTGTATAAATGTAAATACTGCTCATGTATAAATGTAAATACTGCTCTTGTATAAACATGTATAAATATACTGCTCTTGTATAAATGTAAATACTGCTCTTGTGTAAACATGTATAAATGTAAATACTGCTCTTGTATAAACATGTATAAATGTAAATACTACTCGTATAAATGTACTGCTCATGTAAACATGTGTATAAATGTAAATACTGCCCATGTATAAATGTACTGCTCATGCATACTTGTATAAATGTAAATACTGCTCATGTATAAATGTAAATACTGCTCTTGTATAAATGTAAATACTGCTCTTGTGTAAACATGTATAAATGTAAATACTGCTCTTGTGTAAACATGTATAAATGTAAATACTGCTCATGTATAAATGTAAATAATGCTCTTGTATAAATGTAAATACTGCTCTTGTGTAAACATGTATAAATGTAAATACTGCTCATGTATAAATGTAAATACTGCTCTTGCATAAACATGTATAAATGTAAATAGTGCTCATGTATATATGTAAATACTGTTCATGTATAAACATGTATAAATGTAAATAGTGCTCATGTATATATGTAAATACTGTTCATGTATAAACATGTAGAAATGTAAATACTGCTCTTGTATAAATGTAAATACTGCTCATGTATAAACATGTATAAATGTAAATACTGCTCATGTATAAACGTGTATAAATGTAAATACTGCTCATGTATAAATGTAAATACTGCTCTTGTATAAACATTTATAAATGTAAATACTGCTCATGTATAAATGTAAATACTGCTCTTGTATAAATGTAAATACTGCTCATGTATAAACATGTATACATGTAAATACTGCTCATGTATAAATGTTAATACTGCTCTTGTATAAATGTAAATGCTGCTCATGTATAAATGCAAATACTGCTCATGTATAAATGTAAATAATGCTCTTGTATAAACATGTATAAATGTAAATACTGCTCATGTATAAACATGTATACATGTAAATACTGCTCATGTATACATGTAAATACTGCTCATGTATAAACATGTATAAATGTAAATACTGCTCATATAAATGTCAATACTGCTCATGTATAAATGTAAATACTATTTGTGTATATATGTAAATAGAAATGCAACTTCTTTGTATTAAACTGGAATGTAGTTGCAAAACAGTAAGCTAAAAAGCTGGTTTAGACTAAAATCCAAAAACAAAAACAAAACCAAAAGGAAAATCAAGTTGCTTTAATAAAATCCAATACTGGAATGTAAACAAATGGAGCCTCTGAAAATGGGTATTACCCAGTTGGACTTTCCCAGTAAACAAAGACAAATAAATTAATAAATAAATAAATAATTTATGCTCATACAGCATGAGTACTGCAGAGCTGGAGATGTGAACTGCGAAAATTTGTTGTCAACAAATGGTACTCTGCTCTTTTGTGAAACTATTGTATTACAGCAATCCAAATTACTACATGCTGTTTACATCAGTCAGCTGGGGTAAATGATATCAGTGAAACAATGTTCCAGATTGCTGAGACCAGATAATTCTCAGGTTATTTTTATTTCAGTCCCAGTAAACTATCAAGACCTTCTACATTAGAGAGTTTCTACCTTGTGACAGCAAATTTAAACGCCTTCACCAATCAGATCAAGCTATTTCTTTAAAAAAGAGAAATGCTTCTTCTAATGAGTGCCACGTTTCTTTCAATGTGCATAACTATGTCTGTAAAGCTCTCATTGGTGTCCTTGGTATTGGTCTCGATCTGCGTGCAGCTTTTTATGGTTTGAATCTATGTTAAAGCTAACCTGATGCTGTTTTTGTGCTTTGGTGTGACATTTTTTATATTTTACTCTAAAAAGATCATGACAGAAAAAAGTACATGATTTTACAGTGTCTTTTCTTTTTGCAAAATATTTTGAAAATTAGATCATTGCACCAGATGTATGGCTTTTAGAATGAAGTGCTTATATTTTAGGACACATATTGTCAACATGGATAACTACAATTCCATTTGTAAAAGATGCTAGTGCAGTCTTAATCCAACTTCCCTTTACAATTAGTTGGGAGAGACAGATGGAATTAGTGGAAAACGCAGGTTGCCAGTGTCGGTTGCTTTGACATGTAAATGTGAACTTAATTACAGTATAGACTAGATTCATAGCCAGAGCATTAATTTTGCACAAAGCACTACATAGGCAGACAACACAATAATGCTAAACAGATATGAGCAAAGAAAATGTGTGAAAAGGCAGATGACAAATTCATGGAGGTAGGTGAGTTGAAGATGAAACTGTGAATAAAGAAGAGCAATGCAGTCTAGAATCTGGGAGCGAAGCAAAGCTGTGATCTCATACCATGATACATGAAACTCATGACAACATGAATAAAAAATACAACAGACAGCGGTGCACTCTATCACCCTTACTGCATGCACTAAAACAGAAACTGTATAGGTGGTAAGAAGTAATGAATGGGTACCCAGAAAGATGGACACCTTATTGGCACATTAAAAGAGGTAGAAAGGGGAGTACAGGAAAGCAAGAAAAGGGGTAAAGCAACTAGAGAAACATTGTTATGGTGCATAAAGGACCACTATATATATATATATATATATATATATATATATATATATATATATATATATATATATATATATATATATATATATATATATATATATATATATATATATATATATATATGCAGTGAGAGAGGATGCAGAACTCACACAGACATATGTTAGACCACAGACAAACAGAAGTGGATGCGGGCACACAAGTAGGGTGAGAAATAAGGAAGCACGTCCACATAAGCAAATTGTGTAGACAAATGGCTTGAGATAAGAGAGAATACAGCGTGTAGCTTCCGAGTGGCTCAAGGAGACATCAGTAGGACCTAGTAAGTAGTAGTTCTTTATCTGGCTGGCTGGCTGGTGGTACAGGCCATTCCCACCATTTGTGTTCAGATGGCATCAGGCAACTAATCGAGTGAGAATTGCATTCACAGCAGGAGGGGTTCTGGATGGAAACCTAACAGATCATTACCCAGCCAGCTGCAGTCTCAACCACATGCACCAGCTCTGGTCAGAGCAAGCTTCAGCAGATGTACCTGACATGCAGAAGGGAGACAAAATTGAAGAACCTGCCATTAGTGAGGATGACCCTGGATGACCCAGATGTGATACAACAGATATAAGGTTGGGGAGGACCATCACATGCCACTATATCTTAATTATTTATTTCTTTAATTGATTTTGTTATTTGGGGTAGAACACTGATCACAACTGACTAGTTTCAGTCTCAGCCTAGGCGAGTAGCAAAATACAGTAGATTATACAGATATAAGTACAACCAGATAAAAGAGCACAGAGGCAATTATAGTAAGAGGAACACAAACATTGAAGCAACAGAAATAGAGCAGCAGATATATACAACTCTATACAAATATGTGCAATTAACAAGGGCTCTGCATGGCCAAGTGTTAGGGTTAGGGTGCAAATGAAAGGTGAGAAGAGGCAGACACATGTACATGTGGCCAAGTATTGTTTTCAGAAGGCTGGCATTGACATTTGTCTACTAGCTTAAGGCAAGCTTTAAGCTAAGGAGAGAAAACAGAATAGGACATTGAATCTTTAAGAGGGAGGGGTCCATAGTTTGAGGTCCAGAATACAGAAGCTGTAGTCAGTGCAACGGAACTAGGTGTTGACAGCTTTAAGTTAGGGAGCTGAACTGTTATAATTTCTGAGGCTATATGTGGCAGTAAGTCTAGTTTGTTTGGCTGGCAGGTGAAAACAGCATGGCCGTTTAGAGGTTTGAATAACAGACTATTAGAAGATGACATCTTTGTTGGAGCCACTTTGCTTTTTCAAGAGTTTTTTAATAATGTTCCTGTTTTGGGGAAAGGATAATAAACCTGCAAATTCAATTTTCTATTCTTTGAATACATTTTCTGTACCTTTTTGCTGTTGAAGCTATTAGTGGAAGGCCTTATTCCAATTGGCTAAAATGATGCATTTGCCTATTGCTTTTCTTGTGCCTTTGGTGAGGAATGGACAGATTTTATTGTCCCAAAATAAAAGTGTTATTTTTTTTATGTTATTTAGATGGAGAAAAAAGGTTTAGAGAAGGCTCTAGCCCAGTGATGGTGAACCTTTTGGGTTTGGGGTGTCAAAAAATCAGAAAAAGCTTAATTAGACTCTCCTTGCGTGTCACCCCCAAACAAAAAAAAAAATAATTAATTAAAATAAATAAACACAAATAAAACAGCATGGCTCTCAATACATCAGGAATAAATCTTAACAGACTCAGGGACAAATCTAGAAATAAGAGACATGGACAGTTTTAAACTACTAGTACTATTAATTTCAGAAACTGACAGAAAAAAATGAACATGAATTAATATATACTTTCTAAAGAAAAATTAGTTTATAAATCTAATTATTGTCATTGCTAAGTGTAAAAAATTGCCAGTTTTAGGAGGGATTAAGGACAGTTGAGAGGAATGTAAACAGCACACTCCTAGAAATGCAGAGTACCTGCCCTTTGCAGACGTGTAACCACGAAGAGAAAACAATGGCAGCACTGACCTTTGCAGACTATCGAAAAAGTGTACAGAAATTGTCTTTGAGGTTAATAACTTCCTTACCTCTGCAGCAGTGTTGTTCAACTGGCTCCTGGCACAAAATAATTCAATGCACTTTGTCCAAGCAACAAATGCAAAAACAGTTTCTTTGATAACTCGGGTATTGATGAACGCTGGTGTGTCACTGAAAATGTTGTGGTGTGTTACTTTTGACACGTGTCATGGGTTTGCCATCACTGCTCTAGCCAGGTGCCTAGATATTTAAAATATGTGGTATTTTCTAAGAGAGTGCTTTGGTGATCTACAATTTGCAGAGGGGAGCTTATGGAGAAATTTCTGTTGGTTCCAAAGACCATTGTTATTGTTTTGGTGGAGTTAAGTAATAAAAGATTTATAATACTGATCCTCTGAATGAGATAGAGAAAGTCTGCTTAGAACTCACTTTCTGAAAATCTGAATAACTTAATTGACAAAAAGAGGCCCATGTTGTAAGCATAAGGAAATAGTGGCAACTGAGGGAGGTGAAGGAGAGTTTATTAATATAGAGAGAGAATAGAAGGCAAGCTGGGACTGAGCCTTGAGGGACACTTTCAATGAGTAGCGAAGAGTGAGAGAGGGAAGAATGTGTCTTTACAGGGAAGTGGTGATTTGACAGAAAATTATGAAACTATGGTAGAGTGCCTTAATTGATTCATTTGTCTAACAGATGGTAATGCTTTAATGAGATCTATAAAGTAGTGCCTGTGAGCTGTTCTGTATTCGTTGCTAGTGAGATTTCATGTTAGGGTCCATACAGCTGTCACTGTGTTCCAGCCTATACAGAAGCCATGTTGTTTGTGTGAGGAAACTGTATGCTGATATACTGTGTGAGTTGGGAATATATCATCCTTTCTAAAATATTCTCTAAAGCCAGGATAGAGATGGGTGCCTGAAGTCTCTGCTGCCTCCTGTGGTAATTGGCAGCATTCTCTGCATCCCCTGCCTGTACTGAAAGACACATGGGATATGTAAGCAATCAAAACAATGAAATGGATGTGAGGATATGCAAATGACAGTGCAACAATATTGCTCCACATGTATATGGAAGCAAGCAGAAGTCTGAAATGTTTTCCACAGCCCAATACTGAGATACTGAAGGATGTGCTTGTGCAAAGAAGCAACAAGCAGTTAGTTTTCTGCTATCACACTGCCACAATTATTAACACATGAGAGAGGCAGTGACATCTCTGCAGTTGGTTGCATTAAACACCTCTCTGTGCAATGATGCAGGCTCTGTAGATTGTCCAAGAAGATAATACTGTGCCACAACACAACAGCTGAGACCAACAATACACACACACACACACACACACACACACACACACACACACACACACACACACACACACACACAATGGACATACATTCATCCTTAGCAGCCACCCTGGAATGTCTTGAAATCTGTTACACTAAAAGAAAAAAATTGAATGAGAAAGAGACACCTTTGATAAACAAGAACAGTATTTATTACATTATTGCAGACAGCAGACATGGTAAATACTTACTATACTATTTAGGGTGTCCATGTCTCACCTCTGGTTCCTATGAATCAGGATATCTATGGCAACATCAACACAGGTCATTTTACAGGTACCTGCACTGTTCACTTGTATGTAGCGGAGTTATCAATTCATAGCAAGCATGTACCTTCCTGAAAGGAACTGCACAGGGCTCCCTGAAGTGGCTGTGCAGAAGATAATTTTGCTCTTCTTTGCACACCATACAGGTGCTGTATATGGGACACTAGTATTGGCATCCAGCTTGATGAATTCATAAAAAAATAAAATGTCAGCATGGAAATTATGCCCTGCATGGGCCTATGAATCATGGATAGTGCATCTTGCTGCCTCATAGATGTACAATGCTCAAACACAGACAGCTGCATGAACAAGTAGGCCTGCATGGCAGGCTGGTGATGTGCAGCTGAATGTAACCATACCTTACTTCACTGGTGTACTTTTGTGAAATGCAGTGATTCATAGGTAAAGGGAGAGACTAGACTCATTAGCATAAATAAGGTATAAGGTCCAAACTTGTGCTTATTAGGGATGTTCGTGGGTGCTCCCCCATTTTGAACTCCAAAACTCACATCAAAGAAAAATGAGTGACAGACTTAATTCAACAGCTTGAATCACATTCTGCCATTTCAGAAGCAGCAAAGGTACAAGAGATCACCCACCACAGATACAGAGATGTCTACATTAGTGTGGAAAGAAAAACATGTGCAGTGTTATACACAAATGAATATCGGCCTTCTAAATGCTCCCTGGAATTGAATTTGTGTTAGGATATCATCAGTGGTAAGGTGTATTTGTGCTTCAACAAGCAACTCCAGCTGTACCCCACTGCACTCATGCACCTGTTCTAACCTAGAAGAAGATGTCAGCCCACTGCCAAAGGACAGCCATTCCTCCTCATCCTGGCAGCCCTTGTAACAACAGTATTTGTAACCCACTGTGCTTCTGAAGTCTTTTCAACTAACTCCTTATTAGCTACATAGCCTTAGACAATGTGCAGAACATATGCGTCCTTCACAGTGCCCCCATTCTGAAGTACCCAACCATGTCCTAATATGCCAGCCCACTTCATTGTGACGTTGGCACTGCTCTACACTCACACCTACCTTTTCGACCAATGTTGTCCTGCCCTGCTATAAGTATGCATGTCCATCCAGAGCTGTGGATGGGAGGAGCCATATCATACATCAGTGCTAAAAGCTGGTAAATAAACTCTTGCAAAGAGCTTCAAAAAAGACATGCAAGATAAGAGTGGTAAGGATGGTGACAAGGGTAGTCGTTCATCCAGCTCCACGCTCACTGAGGAAGAATAATTTCTGACACCCCTGCATGAGGATGCTGAGGAGACAGACATCACACATAGCAGAATCAGCACAGTTTCTGAGGGATCCAGATGCCATGTATGGTACATACCCAGACTGCAGGAAGTTATACTGCAACCAAGTGTGTACCCACAGTGGTACTTGCATTACCCACTGACTTTGTCCTTCATATGCACTTGAGATATACAGGCATGAGGAACAGCTGCCACAGTAGTTATTTCCTCTTTGGTTGGGGACTGCAGCTGTCAGTAGCATGCACATTATCACTCAGTTTATTATATATTTGTATCCAGTGGGCACATTACCAGTACTATTACACCTGTGCAGGCTGGGCCAGAACAGCAGGCTGAGGAAGCCATTAGGCACATCAGGTCACAGTCTCAAGACACATTGATGCTGTCCATCTCACTCCCATATAGACATACAGCCACTGGCCAGAATGATACCATAGCCTCCCCCACAGACCCAGTGAACTGCACAGAATGGCATACAGACTACGTCCTCTGGGAAGCCTCCACTTTCACTGATGTCTCAACCACCACTAGTGGTGGCCCAGCAGAGACATACATGCACACTGTACTTAACATACACCTACCCACTGTAAGTGTGCTAGCAATGTGACAAGGCATTGTCTACTGTCCCAACCAGCCCCTAACTTGTGCAGCTCTCAGAATTAGCCGGCAGATGTGCAGAGTTGTAATCTGGGCACAGTATCTAGATGCACATGTGCAGAATTGAAAATGGTTGGCATTGTGTGTGGCCTTGAGATTTTGAAGGTCAGGCATGATGCTATGATCCACTAATGTCTATTCTGGGGTAGGACACACTGCTGCCATGGCAACCTTCATAAGAATGTTAACAAATGCCACCATTATTGCCTTGCACCCCAGTATTGCTTGTGGCTACTGGCAAATCCATAGTGGAAGCTATAAGATGACTATGTCAAGGTACACAGTCTGCACCTTTCAGTTATGGCACTACTGTACCAACAACAAACATATGAGACAAAATCAGGGCGTTCTGCAAAATCTTGGAAAATTGAAAGTTATCCTCTGTTTTGGAATTTCTTTCTTTTTTCTTTTTCCTTCAAATTTTATAATTTGGGTGGCCCAGTGGTACAACGGTTAGCATTGTCGCCTCACAACAAGACATTCGCCAGTTTGATTCTTGGCTGGGGTGCCTCTGTGCAATGTGTTGATGTCCTCCCTATGTTTGCATAGGTCTCCTCCAGGTGCTCTAGTTTCCTCTCATATTCCAAAGACGCATCTGGAGTATTTCTCCCCGGGCCTCTGCTAAAAATGGGCTCTGTCTCTGTTGGACTTTCCTGGTAAACAAATGTAAAATAAATAAATAAAATTCAACATACATGCTGTGATCAATGGGATATTTGTAGACATTTCTCTAGAATTTATTTTCATTTCTCTGTGTATGAGTTATTGCTGCTTCCTTCCTAGTTCCCTTTAGAACCTATTCATGTAATTTCTAAATTGCTTATTTTACATTTTACTTTGTATTTCTCCGTGCATTTCTTATGCTTTTTGCCTGTGCAGAGGTTTTATAATGAAACTGATAAGAATGGTGTAACACAAATCTTGACTGTTTTTTGTACTGTGCTTTAATTTTAGCAAATCCACATTAACATATCAATTCCCTTTTGAATATTCCTCTAATAACAATACTTATTTTTGCAACTGTTTTCCAATTGTCTCTATTCAGTAGTTCCATGGCGGCATTCTATGTTCTTTTGTTTTTCCTCATTTCTGTATATTTTCTAGGTAATATCATGCGTTAATTTGACTACAAAATAATGTATTATGTTAATGGATCATGCTATCCCAAACAGATCCAAGACGCTATGCTCCAAAAAAAGGAAGCAAATCTGGTGGTCCCCTGCCATAAACAAACTGTACAACATAAGGAAGAAACTGTTGCAAATGAGAGTAAAATCCCATGAGTGGATCAGCTCCCTGGTCAGCCTCTGTAAGAAGCTGCGATCCCTGATGAAATCCTCCAAAGCTAGTTACGAAAACAAAATCGCCACTGATTCTAAAGACAACAAAAAAGCATTCTATAGCTATGTCAAGAATCTCAATGGCAACACTCAGATCTGCTCTGAGTTACAGCACAATGGCACTAAATATACAGACCCAACTGATATTGCCAACATCCTGGCAGATAGGGTCAGTGCTAACTTTACCCCCCTCTCACCCCCTAAAGAGCCCATCTCTATACCGGAAGAATGCAAAGTTCTTGTAATCACGGCTGCACAGGTAAAAATCACACTCTCCAAAGCCAAGAACACAGCATCCATGGGACCAGACAACATCCCAGGCTGCATTCTACATGAACTACAGAATGAACTGGCATCCCACCTAAATACCATGTTCAATCATAGCCTCACCTCAGGCTTTGTGCCTGCTGAATGGCGCACAGCAATGGTTATCTCACTCCACAAGGGGGAAGCCACCACGGCCCCATGAATTACCGCCCCATTAGCCTGATGAGCCTGGTCTGCAAGGCCATGGAAAGCATCATCATGGAACTTATAAACAAAGACATTGGTAATCTCCAAACTCTGGACCCACCCAGTTCGGGTTTGTAAAAAGCAGATCATGTCTCCTAAACCTGATAGACTTCTTTGAAGCAGTCACCAAAGCCGTAGACGAGGGTAAGGTGGTTCGCACAGCCTATCTAGATCTTGCCAAGGCTTTCGACACCATCCCCCACTCTGGAATTATAGATAAACTCACTAAACTAGGTATAAATCCCCATGTCACAAGATGGGTTGCCAACTGGCTCAGAACCCACATTGTGAAAGTAGCAGACTCCAAATCCGACTTCAGACCAGTGACAAGTGGAGTACCACAGGGTTCAGTCCTGGGTCCTCTCCTGTTTGGTATCTACTTCTCTGAAGTACAGGCTAACACAGAAGGTCTTTGGCTAATGAAGTTCGCAGATGACACCAAACTAGGAGCCATAATCGAAACTCCTAACGATGTGGACATCCTACAAAAGGGCCTCACTGAGACAGATGCCTGGTGTCAAAGCCATGGCCTCAAGCTCAATGCCAAAAAGTGCATTGTCATCCCCTTTGGTAAAAACTCTATACCCATGAACTACAACATAGGCAGTAGCATAATTAACACTGAAAGTGTGATAAGAGACCTTGGGACACAGGTGGACAGTAGTCTCTCCTTTGATAATCACATCACCACAGTAGTCAGGAAATCCTTCTATGTAGCACACCTCATCACAAAAGGTTTCTCATCCAGAAAAAAAGAGGTCATTGTTCCCCTCTACTCATCACTCATTAGACCCATTATAGAGTACAATGCCCCTTTTGGTATGTACCTCACAAGACATCTACAACAACTGGAAAGGCCGCAGAAATACCTCACAAAGAGGATTACCGGCCTCAAACAGATGCCCTACGCAGACCATCTCAAAAAACTCCAGCTTTACTCCATCGCATATCGCCTACTCAGAGGTGATCTCTTCCTAACATATAAAGCTATGTCAAACCCAGAGCTGTTGGATATGCTCCACTTAAAGAAATCCCAATCCCTCTGAGCTACATGCTCTAGGGACCTAAACTTTGTCACCACAATAAACAGAACATGCCGGAGGGATAGAGTCCTGTCCCAGAGACTTCCCATACTCTGGAATAAATTACTTATCTATATCAAACAAAGCTCATTAGCACTCTTCAAGAAAAATCTTGATGATTGGATGGGAAATAGGAAATTCACCCCGGGGATCACTTCTGTAACTCTGCTCGACAGTGGCACAGGAAAATAATTTTCTTGGGTGGCAAAAGCCAGGGTACCTTTTTGGCTGGGCTTGTATAGGCCTCAGGGCTGATAGCCTAGTACCTACCTATGAACCTATGAACCTATAATGGTTGTTCCATTCCAAAATGTGCAGGTTTAGTCTATTTACCTTTGGACCTGAGTGATGCCAGTATAACTACCCCCCTTATTTTTACAGCCATGAAACATTCATAATCTGATGTCTATTCCATTACACTGTAATAACACCTGTGCAGTATACTTACATAAAATTCTGTATTATGATGAAGTTGACATTATATTTAAATCTTAATGATGTATATGTATACATTCTTTCAAATGATGCTTAATGTTTTGCTTATTCACTGTCATGCTGTGATTATAGATTGTACATACAGTCTTTGTTAAATACCTTAATGAAAGATGGACATATTGTTTTATGTATTTTTTTCTTTGTATTTCTAAGTGCATTTCTTAGTTATTATTGTCTTGGCCATTGTGGCCTTAGTCAGGTCTGAAAAGGATCCATGGACCAGTTTACATACCCAGTTAACAAAGTATAAATAAATAGGACATGCTGGAGGGACAGATTCATAACCCAGAGGCTCCTTTCACTCTGGAATAAAATCCCAGTCCAGGTTAGGCAGAGTCCCTCACTGACTCTCTTCAAGAGGAATCTTGATGAGTGGATGGAAGATAGTAGGTTTACCCCGGGTATCACTTCTGTGTCACTGTTAGACAGAGGCACAGTATACTAACCTCGAAAAAAGGCATAGCAAAATTCATTTAAAATGGGTGGTGAAAGCCAAACACACTCTAGCTAGGCTTATAAATGCCCTAGGGCAGATAGCCTAGTATGAGCCTATGAACCTATAAATAAATGAAATATCTTTTGTATTATGCGGATACCTCTTGATGATTCCACTTACTATATTTGTTTTCTTAACATGTTAACAGTCTGTCTCATTCAGTTTCTGTAGCTGCTTTCTGACATATATATTCCATTTCTAATAAATCCAGAAAGTACAACTATTCTCTTAAATTATTCTCTACATGGCTAAATCTTCCATGATCTGAATTTCCTGCTGTTTCTCCCTGTGCATAACCATATCTTGTTTTTTAAATGAGCACGTCATGACATACCTGAAATTTTGTTTTGTGAAAATATCTTCAATATTGATACCTTGTTTTAAAAAAAACACAGCTAAATGTCCTCTGGAAACATCCAAGGCCAGTGGTAGTCGCAGTTATCACAAAAATCAATGAAAACCACCAAAACTCCATAGTATAACAGCAAAATGTTTGCCTAGCTTGAGCCTTTGTGTTATGCCTTTGCCAAGCCTAAACATTTGCACTGGCATCCTTCACAAACTCGGTAAATGCACAAGATCACTGATAATTCATGGGACATCTAGAACGTGTAGCCTTTTTGATAATTTCTTTAACTCCTATAATATAGTTGTTTTGTCCACACTAATATATGCATTCATTCATTTTATACATTTCTATTGGTATATCTCATATTAATGGAAGACTGTAGATATAATACCCCCCCAAAGCCATCTGATTTGCCTTCTTACTGTACTTGTCAGCGTTACAAATGTCATATATAGAAATATGGACCTACTAAAACTAACTAGGACCTTATTTTTTAAGACCTCTTAGAACTCACTTGCTGCTCAGTGATAAACTTCCTCACTATAAAACAAATACTAACTCTACTGAATAAGTCTAAAGTTACCCAATGAACAGATCATTTTAAGTTCCACTTGGAGAGATACTACTCTGTTACATGGTTTCTGCAGGGTTCTTGCATCGGCTTCCTTTCCTTTACCATCTATGAATAAGACCTCATCATAATTTGGCTGTGATTATAATTCAGCAATCATCAGAAGCTACCTTAGCAATGGTCCTACAATTGCATACAGTTTATTTAAGCACAATGCATTCTCTTCAGCTTACCAGAAACAAGCATGTCATTTTTCACTCCTGCCATGTTCAAACCATATGCTAGTTTATATGATATTTTCTCACTCAGACAAATTAATACCAACAAATGCCCCACATCTCAAATTTGTCATCTTGTGGTTTAACACGTCACTCATCTCCTCTTATCATTCTCCTTTCATCAAAACAAAATGAACTCACAGCTCTCATGGACAGATGTTTAGCAGGAAGGGGCCTCTTTATACTGCAAACTGAATAAATCCTCTCTTTCTTAATCACTGCTACTACTGTTAATGAAAACCACAATATCCCTGAAAAGTCTCCATATTCATTTGTTTGTGTCCCCTATAAATACCATTGTATTGGCATAAAGGAAGGATTGCATTTTAAAGAAGCCCTATCTTTGTGGAAAATGAGATAAAAGTGACCCATTCTAAGTACTTGTGACTCAGATACTCTTCTTGCAGAGAACAAAGCAATCACTAACACTGTTTTCAATGTTAAGAACCACAAGTCAGCATGATAAGATGGTTCAAATATAGCAAAAATTAATCTTTCCAAGGCAAAATTAAGATCTCAAGGGGAAAGTCACCTGTTTTCTGGGAGGCTTGATATGCAACACCTCATTCAAAAAACATTTTCACATGAGATTGCATTGATGAAGTGGGATCCATGGGCAGACATGCTGAAATGGCTAACAAATAAACATTGTTGGAGGAATAAGACAGGCCAGAAGAAAGTAGTGCAGTAAATAATGTAGAACCAGAGAAACACTAACCCTGAAAGAGTTCTTAGTTGGCATGAACTACAAAATCTTTTCCAATATATGATCTTCTAGTAACAGGTTTTCTTGCCTCCTTAAAAGAGGTTTAGGTTCCTAAAAGATATTAAGATTCTATCATCCAGGCAGCTAGCTGCAGTTGTTTGGAGTCAGGATGTACCAAATATGCCTTGTCTTATATCAGCAGGTCTAGTCTGTGAGGAAGCTTGTGGTAATTGCCCTTATCCATTTCCAGTAGAAGAGAGAACCACAGTTGCCCACACAGAAAGGAGTCATCACAATGATCTTTGGAGAGTCAATAAATACAAGCACAGAGTATCCTTGTCACAAGGACATAGTCTCCTTGTCAGAAGGACAGAGTATCCTTCTCAGGTGTGAGAGCAAGATTTAATCAAATAAAAAGAAAAGGAACAGGGAAGACTTCATTAGGAATGTCAATGAATTTATAATTATAGTTGCATACATATCCCTTTGTTATGAGAGTGGGCTTTTATAATGGGTGCCAATACATGTGGTTTAAATGAGCCTCCAGGCAACTATATGTTTAATAAATATGGAAGGCTCAGCTGAAGTTATTTCATAAAATGGTCTGAGCTCACTAAAAGTGATATTGCTTTACAGTTTCTGGAAAAAAAGAAGTTATGTCTTACCATAAAGTTCCATCTGTGTTGTAGATCTTTATTCATTCATTACTGTTAGGACTTCGGTTCCATCCTCGAAACCGACATGGCCGGTACCAAGCTCGTGCCAGCCAAAAACTCTCAGCTATGACCTACCCACAATGCCCCTCTCATAGTCTCTTCAGATTGAGTTTGCCCGCCATAATAGTATAGAAGTAATAATAGTGATAACAGGAGGGTCTGTCTGAGCAGATAACTTAACTAATAAGGAAATCCTAAAGTCCACCAGGAGTCCAGGCAAGGCGAAGGAGGGCAGCAAGTAATGAATGAATAAATATCTACAACACAGATGGAATGTTAAGGTAAGACATAACTTCTTTATCTGATGTTGTAAATCTTTATTCATTCCTTACTGTTAGGACCAAGTCCCCAGATACGTGAGTCCTGGGTGGTCCTAAGGACATTCCTGAGCACCATAGAACCAAAAGATGCTCGTTCCCTGGAGGCCAAATCATATTTGTAATAAGTGGTAAAGGTATGAGGTCTTGCCCAAGTGGCTGCTGCGCAGATATCATCCATAGAGGCTCTGAAATGAAAGACCACTGAAGTAGCCATCGATCTAGTAGAGTGAGCCTTTATTTTGGAAGGTATGAACACTTTGTTTTGATGGTAGATGAATGTAATGGCGTTTCTGAGCCAAGAAGATAAAGTCATTTTGGAAACAGGCTTACCCATTCTGGGTCCTGCAAAGGCCACAAACAATTGATCCGTTTTTCTGAAAGATTTAGTTCTGTTCAAGTAGAAACGAAGTTGCCTATGAACATTGAGGGTATGCAGAAGGTGTTCCCCTCTATTCAAATGGTGGGAAAAGAAAATCAGTAGGTCAATAGATTGATTAATGGAAAAAAACAGAAATGACCTTGGGCAAAAAGGAGGGGTAAGTATGTAGGGACACTCTTTCCGTATGAAAAATCAAGTAAGATCTCTTGACACTCAAGGTCTGCAACTCAGATACTCTTCTCGCTGAGGTAAGGGCTACTAGAAGAAGAGTTTTCCAAGACAAAAATTTGATATCACAGGAATTAGAAGGCTCAAGGAGGGCTCATTAATGACTGAAGCACCAACGTCAAGTCCCATGGTTCTATAGGAGGCTTGACAGGAGGTTTAATATGTAATAATCCTTTCATGAAGGTTTTGCACAGTCGGTGCGACATAGATGAATTGTCAATTCCATTGTGAAAGTTTGCAATAGCTGCTAAATGCACTGTAATTGTCAATGCTGAAGCTCCTGTGTGCAACAGGGTAGTGAAGTACTGAAGGATCTTCTGAATAGGCATGGTAAAGGGGTCTAAGTTATGTTCTTTGGCCCATCTAAAGAACCTAGTCCACTTACTGGAATAAATTTTTCTGGTGGATGGTTTGTGTGAAGCCAGAAGGATCTTGGGAACAGGGGATGAAATATCAAGTAGCCGGGCAATCATCGGAAGTGGAGAAACCAAGCTGTGAGCTTGAGGCTGTGGAGATTGGAGTGGATCAGTCCCTGAAGATGAAAGAACAGACCTTGGGATTGATCCGGGATCCACAGGCTGTGAATCAGGTGATGCCACAGGAATGGGAACCAGACTTGATGGGGCCAATAAGGGGCAATGAGGATCAGTTTGCTTCTCAACCTTTAAGCTTTCTGTAGAAATTTCGGGATGAGTGGGAACGGGGGAAAGGCATACAGTAAACCCGGTTGCCAATCATGTGTCAGAGCATCCCTCGGTGACTACCCCTGAGGAGGGATCAGGGAAAAATAGCTTTTGCATTTATTGTTTAGGGGTGAAGCAAACTGGTCACAGCAAGGCCTGCCCCAATGACAAAAGATCTGATCCGCTATTATTGGATTGAGGGACCACTCATGAGGCATCAAAATGTTCCTGCTCAGATTTTCTGCAATAAGATTAAAACTCCCGGGAATGTGCATTGCTATGAGATAGTGGTTGGAAGCAATCGCCCAATGCCAAATTCTCATGGCTTCCCGACAGAGAAACCAGATGACTGACATGTTGTCCGATTTAATTGCAATGGTCCCAGAAGGAAGGGATGTGTAGAACACTTGCAATGCTAAGAGAACTGCTCTCAATTCCAGGACATTTATGTGCAAATTGGCCTCTATGGGGGACCAGGTGCCTTGGACTGTCTTTCCCTGGAAATGCCCCCCACCCTAACAAGGAAGCATCCATGGTCACCATGGCCCTGGGCTGGGGAAGACAGAACCGTCTACACCAAAGATTTCTTTCTGGCTTCATCCACCATAGCATTTCTTTCTCGCAAAGATTTGTAAGGCATATCATGTGGTCGAGTGGGTGGATTAAGACTGACCATTGTGATGAAAGGAGCCACTGTAATAGTCTCATGTGCAACCTCACCAGTGGTACTAATGTAATGGTTGCTGCCATACAGCCCAATAGTTGTAGTACAAGGCATTTAAATGGTAGAAATATATAAGAACAAGGTACAAATGTCTGCAAGAGGAGAACTTGAATCTGGTTTCTCATTTATGAAAGCCTGTGAGGAGGAAGGGAAGCTTGACAGAACATTGTGTCGAAGATCTCTCCAATGAATTCCAGTGCTCTTGTTGGAGACATGCGTGATTTGTCCATGTTGATTGTGATACCTAGATGAAGAGCAAGGCCTTGAGTGTAAGAGAGACTAACAGAATGAGAAGATTCCTGGTCGTGGCAGTAAGGAGCCAATCATCTACAAATGGAAACACCTGGAATCCTTGTAGTCAACGATGAGCTACTATGACTGCCATACATTTGGTGAACACTCTGGGGGCTGTCGAGAGACCAAAGGGCAGTACCCTGAACTGATAATGATTGGATCCCAGTCGGAAGTGGAGAAATCTTTGGGAGTGTTTGTCCATCTTTATGTGGTAATATGCATCCTGGAGGTCTATAGAGCACATCCAGTTGTCCTTCCCCAGAAAGGGGAGAATGGACTGTACCGTAACCATCCAGAATTTTTGAGGTTTGATGAATTTGTTTAGTAAGCTGAGATCCAGGATTGTTCTTCAGTCCCCTGTCTTTTTTGGCACTAAAAAGAACCTCGAGTAAATGCCGGATCCTCTTTGGTCTGGTGGGACTGGTTGTATGACTCTTTTTCTTAGAAGCTTTTCGATTTCTAAGGCTGCAGCCTCCCTCTGACCAGGTGGGACATTGGGTATTCATTTTATGGGTCTGGAAGTGAGGTCAAATGGGATATGATAGCCTCTGGATATTATTCTCTGCACCCATGCATCCGTTATGAGTTGCCAGGTCTGTAGGTGCAGAGAAAATCGACCCTCGACTGCTTCCAGAGGAAAGCCATCAGGCCGCTGTTCAGGAGCACTGGAAGGGTCAGCCAGAGAAGGAATCTCTAGCACCCTGGTTATGTGGATCCCCTCTGCCCTGAAAGGGGCATCTTCTGGATGAGTTGCCCCCTCTACCCCGGGGGGATTGCTCATCATGAGTGTCACGAAAAAATCCTTGGAAATTCTTGAACCACAATTTTCCTCTCCTCTGATTCCTGGAGTAGGACCTCTGGGGCTGTGGAAAAAAATAAGCCCACAGCAGACAAGGTCTTTCCATCCTTCTCACTACGTGAAAGTGTGTCTCTTACTTTGGGTCCAAAAAGGGAAGATTCATGAACAAGAGCTTTGACAAAGGAAGATTTAAAGGGGTCTGTGAAGTCACACAAATGCATCCAAGCATGCCATCTCATAATGATGCCCAATGCTGCTGCTTGAGCTGCCCCCTCAGTAGTGTGAGAAATCAAGAGCATTGAGGAGTTTGAGATTGATTCCAAGGTAGCTAGCTGAGAGGCAATAGTATCACGCACCTCTTCAGGCAGTATCTCTGCCAAAGAGGCAGACATTTCTGAAATTAGGTCTCTTTGGAGGCAAGTAAAGTGTGCCAGGTAATTCAGTGACTGAATGGCAAAGGTCACTGAAGCATAGGTCTGCTTCCCCAGTCTGTCCATAGCCCGAGAGTTCAGGGGATGAAAAGTGTAACTATCTTACACCAGTTCCCTCTTGGTGGCCGCTGCCACGACTATGGAATCAACTACCAGCTGTTTAGACCAATTGGCTTGGTCTTCTGGAGTGGACAAAATTTTATCTGGCCTCCATGGGATGGATTGTATGTTGTCCGGGGCCTTCCAGGCACCCTGCACAATAAGTCAAATGAGCTCATCTGCAGGTGGGGTCAACCAGGAAGTAGATGGCCGAATACGGAAAGCCTACAGAAACACCGATTCCTCCAAAGAAGGTTTGGAGGGCTTCCAGTCTCCCCTCTGCTTGAGGATCTCTAGAATGTCTCCAAATGAGACGTCTTCCAGGGGAGACCTTGGGGACCCTTCTCCCTCATCACAATCGGTGCCTTCAGTGATGGATTCCTCAAGGAATCAAGATGCTTCCTCTTGCAAAGTTTCTTCCGGGTTGGCTCCCCAGTGGGATCTTCTGAGGAGGACTCCAAAGAAAGGGTTTCCTTGAAGGGCAGGTCTTGCGGCTCCTGTGCTTGATGTTCCAGAGTAGGAGGGTGGGACAGCTGCAAGCTAGAGGGGGCATTCTGGTTCCGATGCCAGTGGTGTCAACTGCAAGCCTGTTGAAGAAAGGACCCTCTCCATCACCTGTAAAGCAGGCCCACCCAAGGAGAGATGGGAGCGCAGACCTGAGAAGGATGACCTTGGAACCAGGGTCACACCCCACCCCGAGGAGCCTGCCTCCAGGTGAGGAGCTCCAAGAGGACCGGCAGCTGCTGGGACAGCTGTGGCCAAAGATGTAACCACAGAAAAAATCGGCACCAAACTAGGTGCCATGGTGCCAACAGCCTATTCACTGCTCCAAGAGTGCAGTTGTTCCAAAGGAGACATGGCGCCAAGAGTAATTGGTGCCAACAGGGAAGCCTCCACTGTCGGAGCTGAGACTGTATGCACCAGGATGGCCATCGGTACCGAAGTCTCTGAAACTTGAGTGGAAGTTGGAGGAGGATAGACAGGAGAATATGCCATCAGAGCTTCCGCTTCAAGAGGGCGGGAAGACCTGGTCTAGGTGGTTAATCCTCTAGCTGCCAGAAGCTGGTCCATAACCCTCACTACATTCTGTTCCGAAAGACTCCTTGCGGATCTGAAAGATGCGGCCAATGGGGAGTCTGCTCTCTCAAGAAAGGGACTAAATTGTTTTTCCAAAAAAGGGTCATAAGATGGAGAATACCTAGCTCTGGGTAGGTGGAACACCTTTGGAACTGAAGGTGTCATTACCAGTGGAGCCGTGTAAGACATCGGCACCATTGCCGAGGATGGTGCCAATGCAGGTACAGTAGTCGGAGCCTATGTCACAAACAAAGTCGGCACCGTGGGGGATGGTGCCAAGGCTGGTACAGTGGAAGGAGTCTGAGTCAGAATCAAAGGCGGCACCAAGGGAGAAGACAGGGACCCTGGTGTTGAAGCTGTCTGTGCTGATGGTGCAGGAGAAGCATGGCATCGACTTGGTTCCGAGGAAGACAGGGATGTCAGAACCCAAATACTCCTTTTCTCCTTATGCTTTTTTACGTCTTTATGCTTAGGAGATGGTGAGACCTCCATCTCAGAAAGAGCCTCCATGAAGAGTGATTTCAGCATACACTTTAGAATCAGCTTGTTCTTGCATTCAGCCAATGTACGGTTGCTGAAGCTAGAATAAATGTCACAAGAAACATTAAGGTGGTCAATGCCCAAACAGTAAGCACACTGGCTGTAGCCGTCAGAATTGGGCATCTTACGCCCACACTTATCATACTGTTTGAAACCAAGCTTAGTCTTATCCGCCATTATAACACACTAGCAATACCACACAACAAACTATAACTAGCAACAAGATATAGGACAGTGAAAGAAAGCACTTTTTTTTTTTGTACAGATAGCAGGAAAAAAAGTACCAACAATGGTACTAAAAAATGCCAAAAAGGTAAGAGGAGGGCCTACTAAGGTAGGGAGAGAGGGAGTAGTACTAACGATGGTACGAAAAAACTACCAAGGTAGTGGGTAGGGTTTAGTCAGGGAAAGAAGGATATAGAGATGAGAAATAATTTTAGACAATAAAAACTGTCTAACAAACACTAAAGACTTGAAATAACCACAAAAAAGCTAACACTTTGCTGAGAGAAGGCTTGGCACATCTGATGAGGAATGTGGCAAACAAGATCTGAAGAGACTATGAGAGGGGCATTGTGGGTAGGTCTTAGCTGAGAATTTTTGGCTGGCGTGAGCTTGGTACCGGCCATGTCGGTTCCGAGGATGGAACCGAAGTCCTAACAGTAAGGAATAAATAAAGATTTACCACATCAGATAGGTACTTTTGATAAGAACATTTTAGAAAATCTAAAAAAAATAGCCTGAAACAAAAAGCTAATAAGATACCATCCTATTGTTTTAGCTTTTAAAGACTGGGAAGAAGAATCTAAAATTAAAGAAAAGGAATCTGTAGTTAAAAGTCTAAAATTTAACTCAGATGGATTAAAGACAAAGCTGCAGGCAGCTAATAGAGTAGTAAATAAATGCATTACTAAAATGCGCAGATGAAAAATCCCATTCCTGGGGTATGTATCCATTAGGATGATTAGAAAAATCATCAGATGATGACTGGCCTCTGGTAATATCTGCATCCCCACCACCTTATGACCTGCCTGTACCTTAAGAAGCTGATAGTTCTTCCTCTCCACGAGGGCAAGTGGAGGTAAATGCAGCAGAATCAATTACACTTTTCCAGATACAGCCCAAGATACTTACAGCACTTCTAATCTTCTTTCTGGGTTGGTCTATAACACTAGATTCCATCAACAGCAACATTCATTACCTACAGTACATCAGATCAAATGTTAATGCAAAAAGCTAATAAAGAAAAACAAATGTATCACAAACATAAATACAGAACTTATGTTAAGTGGGGAAATTAAAATGATTTCCTGATAAAAGTTCTCCATGAAAAACTAACACTTTGCAAAAGATTAAGCAAATTATTACCCAGTTCCTGATTGCCATAGATGGGGAGGGATATCACTGGACGCCACTTGACAAACAAAATACAGAGAAAGAAACATATTCTGAAACTTTCACTGATTTTGATATAACTTCTAAAGAAATACATCCACTGAGAAAAGTACTGAATCCACCAGCAGATTGAAACAGTGAAACTAAATTTACCATAAGAGTAGTGCACCCCTGGCCTGCAGTGAATTTTCAGATAACTGTAGCAGTAGATCCTGTTCCTCCTATTCGGACACATTCAGCTACATATTCAAAGATCTTAGAAGGACATGTACAACTACAAAACCTAACTATTGAAGGCTTGAGACCAGTATTAAAAGCCTCTACATCCCAAACATTTTCAGAAAAATATGGGAAAAACAAATATAGACGATAGTATCCCAAAACACACAGATGAAAGTTTTTTGACAACTAGGAACAACTTTATTGTACAAAAGGAAAAATATCTGTTGATATGTATTTGCAACACATGATAAAAGAGGTTTGAGCCTTTTCTGCACACCCAGACCCAACAGAAGTTTTGGCAGCCAGCAGGTTGTCAGCAGCTCTGGTAGACAATTTACCTCCCAAAAAAGAGCAAATGAAAAAGGTTTGTTTAAACTGGCCAGGTTTGGGCATTCATGAAATTGTGCAACAAGCAGACAATATACTTGGGGAAGAAAAGGAGCAAAAGAAAAAGTTATTTGATATTCAGCTCCAACTCATGGGGATAGGGAAGAAGATGAAGAAGAAGAAGAAATCACGGAGAAGTGGTAGATTCCAATTTTTTCAAATACATCCCATCAGGACAATATCAGCAAAATTATGATCCCACTGCATCACCACATACACCACTAGGTTTACCATGTTTAAATACTTGTTTTAATTGTGGTCAGTCTGGACATTGGCTAAATGAATGTCCAATGTTTGTACAGCAAGCAAACTCATCGAATGTTCAGGCACTACAGCAAGCTGAAAAAACCCTCCTGTATGTAATACTGCTTGGCAGCCAACAGTGTTGCAAAAAATCATTAGGAAAGTCATGAGTAGGACCAGTTATTTCCCTCAGTACCGAATGACCAGGATAGCCCTTTTGTCAATATTACAGTGCAAAAATTCCACTGTTCTATTTCTTATCAAAATAGGAGCTACGAGGTCTACGATTACTTTAGCAAATGCTAAACACTTTTGACTTTCTGAACACACAATTTGGGATATGTTAGTGTCCAATTTCCCTTTAGACTATCCAGAAACAAAACCTGTTCCTATTCAAACTGGTCTGTTAAAACAGCAGCATGGTTTTATATAGGAAATTCTGCCCCTTTAAATCTGTTAGGTTAAGATTTGTTTTATAACTTTATAGGACTACTACACGACATTTGGTGTCGTTACTAGTGTTTGAATTGTCATGCAGCATTCTTTTTTTCTTTACATGAGTTGTTATCTTTTCAGAATCAGAGAAAACTCGATTGGTCAAAGACTACCATCTGCCTTTTCACTCGGGCAAAAATGCTTTAATAAAACAGATTTATAATGATTGGTATGTGCCTCATCTTTCAGAAATCACTAAACATTTTGTAAATATTTGTGTAGTTTGCTTAGAACACAGTGTATCTAAATCTGTACCTACACCTATTCAAATATAGAAAAGGTCTTGGGGACCTTTCTGTTCCATTCAGTGGGACTTCTTGAACTTCCCCAAGTGCAGAAATTTAGATATACACTGGTTGTTGTTGACACTTCTTCTGGATGGGTAGAGGCACATCCCTCTGTAAATAATGATGCAAAGACAGTAGCCAAAAAGTTAAAAGAAGTGATCCTAAGATTTGGGTTCCCTTGTTACATTCAATCAGATCAGGGCACTCATTTTCCTGGTCAATACAACTGATTTGCAAAGCTGTGAATATGTCATTGCACTTCCAAGTCTCAGGGATAATGGAAAGAGCTAATGAAACTATTAAACCCGATTAGCTAAAGCTTGTGAGGACACTGACCTTACTTAACCAGAAGCTTTGTCCTTAGTTTTGTTCAGTATGACAAGTTCAGTTAGTACAACTAGAGCTTTATCCCATTGATCCTTCATTAAATTCTTATGGGCAGACCCATGAGAATGCCTGCTACAACACTCCCCAAGAATTTGAAATTGCAAGATGTTGATGAATACATTTTCTTGTATTGTAAATTTCTTTGTTCTGTTTTACAGTCATGTCATAAGCTCATTCTGTACACAGAGCAACAACCTACAGAACAACAAAATCATGAATTGCAGCCCAGAGATTTTGCCTACATTAAAGTAAATTACCAAAGACACCCACTCAGTCCTATATATGAGGGACCCTACTTAGATTTGCTCACAAGTGTCACTGCCGTCCATTGTGAGACACCCAGCTGGATCCATGTGTCACATGTCAAGATGACATGATGAGTGCAACCAAGACTTGTCTGATATCATTCCACAAGAACCAGCAGAAACTATTGCCAGCAGAACTAGATGAAAAAACAGAAACACCATTACATACAGAAGTGACAGACAATGATGTTTTCCATCCAGACCAAATCTGGAACCCACTGTAAATCGTTTGCCATCCAAATTAAATCTGCAAGTGAATGCAGCTGAGTTATCCTTTGTGCCAGACCAGGAAATGAAATCATGTGACTCTGTTACTTCATTCTGACCTGAAGTAAATTTTACTGATTCTTCCTCAACGTCAATAGTGTTTTTCTTGCTTCTGAATCCAACATCAACGATTCATTGTGCCTTTTGGAGACTGACGTAAATAATGTGTCATCCAAACTGAATTCATTTGCAAAGTCATCTATAGTCAATCTTTTTGGTCAGAGATTATTTAGTGATTGATTTCATATGGGCTATGAACAAACAATGCAACATCCATGTTTGCAGTTTCTTCAAAACCCTCTCCAGTCCCAACATGCTTCTTTTCTTTATGGACCTATAATTGAGACAGCTACTGTGATTTCAATCATTATTTTATTTTGTCTGCTTTTTCCATCTGGAACTCTGAATACATCATCCATTGCAACCATTGGAACTGTAAGTACTGTACCATTTCGTAATATATATATATATATATATATATATATATATATATATGTGTCACTATGAATAGAGACAGGTGTTTGGTAAGAATAAAATCAAGAACACCTGAATGGCATCCTAGATTTAATACTTTTTCTGTTGCCTTGTATACCTATGCACAGACTGTTGGGTCTGTGCTCATATACCTACTGCACCTGATGGGGTATTCCATTGATTCCTGTAACAGTAAGTAATTCTGAGCTTCATACTATTTTTCTCACTAAAATTGAAAGGATAAACACGCCTTTAGCCCCTTTACAGTAATACTGATTCAATTCTCAATGATGACTAAAGGACATATTTGCTATTGTAAAAATGGAAAGAGTGTTTGCAATTCCACTTGGAGAATTTAGGATGGTGCTGGGGGGCAGGGTATGGCAGCATTGCACGAATACTACTATAGTTGTGGAGATCAAGCTTATCCCTGGTTACCTACAGATTGTTCTGGTTGTTGTTATATAAGCCAAGTTATATTAACTACATGACATACAGTGCTTGTACCTGAAGGGAAAATTCATAATGCTCATTGCAAAAGAGACATTAAAGCCATTCTGAACCTAGATGGAAAAATAAAAGTCTCCTGGGTTTTATCATAATACTCTTCAAAATACTGCATTTAAAGGGCTTGCTCACAAGGATCTTGGTAACGGGGTCATTTCTGAAATGGGAATTATACCTGCTTATGAGGTGATCAAGTCCATATGGAAGCTGAAGAAGTTGTCTAAGCATTTAGAAATTTTAAGTAATTCCACCTTTGTGCCAATTGATTTAATTACTCAAGAGATGACTGCCATGCACAGTGTGGTGCAGCTGAACCAAATGGCACTTGATTTCATCCTTGTTTCTAAAAGAGGTATGAGCACACTCAACAAAACAGAGTGCTGCTCATTTATTCCTGATAATACTGGTGCCATTTTTAGTCATCTAGAAATAATTTGAAAAGTAGTTGAGCCTTCACGTGCTAAAGAGGCTGATAGTTCCCAGTGGACATGGTTAACTAATCTTTTCTCTGGATGGGGGGGGGGGTATTTGAAGTTCTTTATGGTCATAGCTGTTATAATTTTATTATTAGGCCTTATTTTATTCCTGATAAAAGCTTGCATTTTAAACTATTAGAATCCAGGAAGAGTGAACTGCTTTGTGTAAAATCAGGTTAAGTCAATGCCACTGACCACATTAATTAAAAGCCATAGTGCATTAGAAGGTAAAAATAAAGTAGTGCAAGATTTTATTAGACTGTATGATAATATATATAAGGGAGAATATGAAAACCAATGTGAAAACAGAAAATGTGCAACTGAAAATTATTTGCAGAACTTTTGTATTTTTATTTCATCAGGAAATGGGCATGTTTTTATTGCTATTAAGACTATGTTTTTGAAATGACTACATAAAAATTGTTCGCGTCAGAGACAGAAGGAAACTGCATGTGAAGAGTGCCTGATAGCAAGTGAAAAAGTGTCTGTTTTTCGAGAACCTGTGGTCCTTGTCCAGTTATAAAATATAGGATTTGAGTGATGCTTTAAAGCATCAGATGGGGGAATGTGAAGGGTGAGGTGTACAGAGAAGGAAAAATGTCAGTGTGTGTAATTAATTTTAAACTGCTTTCATTACAAGATGGATTCCTGAATGTTTTTCAGTATGTATCTGACAATTTACTTCTTGCCATATATGAAAAATTGCTAGCATGGCAAAAATGTAGAAAGTTCTGCTCTATTCTTTGTAGAAATTTCCTTATGGAATTCAGAACTCAGGCCTAATATGGAAAGTTATAAACATAAAGTCAGGAGATCTTAGTTAGCAGAATTGATGCTGTAGTGTTCATTTTAACCGGTCAGTGGTTGTTCTACAATTGATACAATAATGTTTCTTTTAAACAGGAAAGGTAGAAAGAATGTATGATTCTGCTGTCTGAGGATCTCCTTGATTTCTTTGTCTCCCACGTACTTGTCTTTGTTTGCAACAAAGGAGATTGTTATTCTCTGCTGAACTGCATTGTGTAAAAGTTACTTGGCACCTTAACAAAAAGCATATAGGAATATTCCTGTCCAAGGACAAGAACAAACATCCATCTTCAGGCATTCCTGAATGGCGTCTTTGAGCACAAATTTGCTAAATGACAGTTAAAAGGAAAAAAGATCTATTTTAGGTGTTCTCCCCAGCTAGATCAAATATTGGAAGACATCCTGACTCAATTTCCATTAGTGAGGGTCTGTCCTGGTCCTGTTCAACTTATTAGCTGCAAGATTTGGTTCTGATGGTATGTAAGATGACTGTATAGTGAGAGTGTGAAGAAAAGATATATTCCAGGCTACCATAGCTAGTCTGCAGAGAAGGTGGGATCTGGTTCTCCCTGTTTGTTTATGTACCACGTAACTGTGTAGTTGTGTATAAACAGCTATAATGGTCCTGGGGACCATAGATAATTGAGTGAGTTGAGAGGATTTATAAGTGCCAACATTTCTTTTATGTTTCTGTGTTTTGATTTCTCTTTTCTGTTCCAAAAATCCTGCACTTTTATCCCAATAAAACCCTCCTTTCCAAGAAAAGGCTAAGGTATCTCTTGACATAAACTCTGCTAGAGCCGGAAAGAAAAACAGGAGACCTGGATTCAAATAAAATTGATCTCTAAACCAAAATATCCCTCTTTTCACAAATCCCAAAAATGGGAGTGTTGATGTTTGAACCATACCGATTTTAGGTACCATTGAATCTTTCTCATTTGGCGTCTTGCCAGAGGAACCATGAGAAGTACAAATGCCATCAGACCCAAAATCCTGAGAAATTCCGGTGCTGAAACAGTAGTCCAAGTGGAAAAACTCAGAAAAACAGTTCCTACTGAAGAAAAGCTGTTTGAACTGAGGTATCTAGGAGACACCCCACAAAAGAAAGTCTGTGAGAAGGAATTAAACAAGACTTTTTTATGTTCTCCCGCAGTGCAGGTCTATGTGGGAGATCTCTCACCCAAGTGAAAGATTCCTAATAATTTGAAAAAAAAACTCTGTAAAGATAACTAAGTTGTCTAAATAAGGAAAATATGAATACCTTCCAGTTTGCAATAGGCTATCACTGGAGATAGACACTTTGAAAATACCCTTGGAACAGTGGATAGACCAAATGATAATGCAGAAAACTGATAGTCTGATCAAGACACAGAAAGCATTAAGCAACAGTTGAACTCTGGAGCTATAGGAATGTGATGATAAGTATCTTTTAAATTTAGGGCCACCAGAAAACTTAAATGGGGAATGATAGGTACATACTGGTTTGGAAAGGAAAGATTTTTAAATGCCAAACTCCACAGCACTGTACATACTTTCTCCTCTCAGGTACCTACTCTTTGGCCAGCCCTCCTGATCGACATTCAGGAAATCAACACTTATTCCAAATGCAGAATGCAACTCAAAAAGCACTTCTTTATCTAAGCCAAATTTTCCTGCTTCAGCACAGGAAATAACACCTAACCTATCTCCTTTCCAAGTCTCCTCTCCTCACACAAGATTCACTGAAGATTGACCCACTTAAGAAACTAATGTATATATTGTACTTTACACTGTGCCTGATTGTACATTGTACTACACTTTTCCACTAGAATGTATGTATGCAGTTTTTTCTATGTAATTAGTCTGAACTATTCCATTATTGCTTACATTTCTGTATTTTGTGTTTGAAATATTTTGTATTTCACCTAGACTAAGCCTGAAATTGCTCAACATTGATCAGTGCACAGTAAACAAATATAAATAAATAAATAACAAATAAATAAATAAAACCCTTCTAACTGAGGATAGGGACCACTTCTACCTCTGTGAGTCAGCAAGTGCTGAATGACAGTTTGAAAAGAGGAGCTTGATCTGGCAGAAGAGGGGGAATCATTGAAAAGGAGGGGCTAAAATTAGCTGTTGCCAAAATGAGAGAAATGTAGGTTCAGACTTTCTGGAAGGATTAATGGTTTGCTGAGGCACTTTAGCAGCCTGTTGTGGTGGCAAAGGCTGTTTTTTAATTGTTTTCCTTTTTATATTTGGTAGAAGGAAAAATTGAGGAACCACAAGATTGTTCCATGGTAAAGCCAAAAAGGTTATCTGATTTCAGGGAAGCCTGGCAGCAGTAGTCAGTCTTCTTCTTCTTCTTTCGGCTGTTCCCATCAGGGGTTGCCACAGCAGATCATCTGTTTCCATTTCTTCCTGTCCTCTGCATATTGCTCTGTCACACCAACCACCTCCATATCCTCTCTCATCACATCAATAAACCTTATCTTAGGCCTTCCTCTTTTCCTCTTACCTGGCAGCTCCATCCTTAGCATCCTTCTCCCATTGGTATCCCTCTTTAGCACATGTCCAAACCAACGCAATCTCACCTCTCTTGCTTTGTCTCCAAACTGTCCAACCTGCGCTGATCCTCTAATATACTGATTCCTAATTCTGTCCATCCTCATCACATGCAATGAAAATCTTAACATCTTTAACTCTGCCACCCCCAGCTCCAGCACCTCCTGTGTTCTCATCAATGCCACCGTCTCCAACCCATATAACATAGCTGGTCTCACTACTCTCTTGTAGACCTTCCTTTTCACTCCTACTGGTACTCGTCTGTCACAAATCACTCCTGATACTCTTCTCCACCCAGTCCACCCTACCTGTACTCTCTTCTTCACCTCTCTTCCACACTTACTGTTACTCTGAACTGTTGATCCCAAGTATTTAAACTAATCCACCTTCATCAACTCTACTTCCTGCATCCTCACCATTCCTCTATCATCCTTCTCATTCACAGACATATATTTTGTCTTAGTCCTGCTGACCTTCATTCCTCTCCTCTCTGGAGCATACCTCCACCTCTTCAGGGTCTTCTCAACCTGTTCCCTACTCTCACTACAGATCACAATGTCATCCGCAAACATCATAGTCCACGGGGACTCCTGTCTGATCTCGTCTGTCAACCTGTCCATCACCACTGCAAGTAAGAAAGGGTTCAGAGATGATCCTTGATGTAATCCCACCTCCACCTTAAATGCATCCATCACTCCTACAGCAGACATCACCACTGTCACAATACTCTCATACATATCCTGTACCACTCTAACATACTTCTCTGCCACTCCTGACTTCCTCACACAATACCACAACTCCTCTCTAGGCACCCTTTCATATGCTTTCTCTAAGTTCACAAAGACACAATGCAACTCCTTCTGACCTTCTCTATACTTCTGCATCAACACCCTCAGAGCAAACATTGCATCTGTAGTGCTCTTTCCCAGGATGGAACCATACTGCTGCTCACTAATCACCACCTCCCTTCTTAACCTAGCTTCCACTACTCTTTCCCATAACTTCATGCTATGACTGATCAAGTGTATCCCTCTGTAGTTACTACAGCTTTGCACATCACTCTTATTCTTAAAAATCAGCACCAAAACACTTCTCCACTCCTCATGTATCCTCTCACTTTCCAAGATTTCATTAAACAATCTAGTTAAAAACTCCACTGCCATCTCTCCTAAACATCTCCATGCTTCCACATGTATGTCATCTGGACCAACAGCCTTTCCATTCTTCATCCTCTTCATAGCTCTCCTAACTTCCTCCTTCCTAATCTGTTGCACTTCCTGATTCACTGTCCTCACATTATCCAACCTTCACTCTCTCTCATTCTCTTCATTCATCAGTCCCTCAAAGTACTATTTCCATCTGCTCAACACACACTCCTTGCTTGTGAGTACATTTCCCTCACTATCCTTTATCACCCTTACCTGCTGCACATCTTTCTCAGCTCAGTATCTCTGTCTAGCCAGCTGGTGCAGGTTCTTTTATCCCTTCTTAGTGTCCAACCTTTCATTCAGCTCTCCATATGCCTTATCCTTAGCCTTTGCCACCTCTCCCTTCACCATATGCCTCATCTCATTATACTCCCATCTACTTTCTTCATCTGTCAGACAATCCTGCTTCTTCTTCATCAACCTCTTTCTCTGTACACTCTCCTGTACTTCCTCATTCCACCACCAGGTCTCCTTGTCCTCTTTCCTCTGTCCAGATGTCACACCAAGCACCTTTCTATCTGTCTCCCTTACCAGCTCCACTATAGTTATCCAGCTATTTAGTAACTCTGCACTGCCACCCAGTGCCTGTCTTAACTCTTCTCTGAACTCCACCTCACAATCATCCTTTTTCAACTTCCACCATTTGATCCTTGGCACTACCCTCAAACTCCTCCTCCTCGTCTTCTTGATCATCAACATCATCCTACAGACCACCATTCTATACTGCCTAACTATGCTTCCCATGTCACCACTTTGCAGTCTCCAATCTCCTTCAGACTGGCCCTCCAGCATAGGATATAATCCACCTGTGTGCATCTTCCTCCACTCTTGTATGTCACCCTATGCTCCTCCCTCTTCTTAAAATACATATTCACTACAGCCATGTCCATTCTTTTCACAAAACCCACTACCATCTGACATTTTGCATTCCTCTCCTTAACACCATACCTACCCATCACCTCCTCATCCCCTCTGTTCCCTCTACCAACATACCCATTGAAATCCACTCCAATCACCACTCTCTCACCCTTGGGTACACTCGCCACCATGTCATCCAACTCACTCCAAAAATGTTCTTTCTCGTCCATCACACACCCAACTTGTGCAGTATATACACTAACGACATAGATTCATAGAATCATAGATTAGTACTAGGCTAACTGCCCTTGCGAGCCATTTTAAGCCAAGCCAATTATCCCTTGAGAGACTCAAACCCTGCACCTTGTGTTTGTAAGGCAAACACCTTAACCATTAGGCCACCCTCTCAACCCAAAATGTTTTTTAGGTTACATAGGTTTGTACTAAGCTAACTGCCCTTGTGAGCCAATTTAAGCCAAGCCAATTATCCCTTGTGAGATTCAAACCCTGCACCTTGTATTTGTAAGGCAAACACCTTAGCCATTAAGCCACCCTCTCAACCCCCTCCCGGGGGCAGCAGTAGTCAGTAAAACAAGTAAATCTTTAAAAGTCAGTTTTTCCAAAAGAAAAAAAAAGTGAAAAACACTTTAAATATTTACCCTAGTCCCCAAAAGTAAAATAACACAAATTTTGTCAAGGAAAAAGTAGTTTTAAAATAGTTTTAACAACTTTGTTACACAGCAATAAAAAGTACCGCTCCTGTTTCAAAGTTACTAAATGTCACATTATAGTTAATAAAACCTCCCATTCCCAGCATAAAATAACTAATTTGACATAAAAATGTTCATTTAGTCATAAATATAGTAAGTAAAAGTTTTTCCCCGAAGAGAAATTATTTGACAAGCAATGGAAAGCATTAGCTGACTGTAATCCTCGAAAGCCTGCAAGAGGAGCACTCTTCACAGCAGGAAAGTTCTGAAAGGCTTGGTGCCCAAACCCCTATTTTTTTTTCAGATCAGCTCAGGCTGAATAACATTTTGCATTTGTGGAAGGCGTCCCTGAAGCTTTAGAAGCTGGATGTCTGTTACATCCTCCTGTGCAGGATATAACCCCGTATAACTAAGTCTACTGCAGCAGTGATCAACATGATGAACATCTGAAGCAAAAATGAGACATGGAGACATCATGCACTCTTTACATTGAGAGGTATTGGAAGTAATTGGAGGTTATTTAACCCTGTACCTTGGAGTTGTGAAGCATAAGCCCTGGGACAGCAGTAATGCAGGACAGACTTTCTATCATCTTCTTTTTCTCATGTTTCAAGAATACAAGCATTTGACAATTTAAATGTAATAATTTTACAGCTTAAAATCTAAGCACTGTCTGAAGTTAAAATAAGAAGGGTAACACCAAGTTTAGAACAAAAGCAGTACAGCAGTTAAGATGCACAGAGCAAAACTCAACATAAAAAGTATTTACTGAGAGAAAAACAACTATGGACTACAGCAAAAATGTATAACCAATGTAAAAACTTATACCATTTATAAAATAATCAGTAGATGCAAACAACCTGTAGTAGAGTTTTATAAAACATGCAAAAGAGGTGGTACTTAAGGGACTTCCTAAATAAGGCCTCAAATTCACAGGCCTGAATATGGGAAGATAGTGAATTCCAGAGCCATTGTACTTGGCAGGCAAAAGGTCACCTGCCAGGTATTTGTGGGCATATCCCTACAATCACTAACGGACCCCTCACCAGCAGATCACAGTGGGTATATTGGGACATATGTGGCTAACAATTTCTTTAGATATATAGAATCCAGGTCATACAGTGGTCTGTAAATAAGCAAAAAGAGCGTAAAGTTAAATCTGGTGAAAACAAGCAGTCTGTGACTATCTCAGAGATGAGGTGTAATGTGACAGCTGAAGTCAGAATGCATGAGGTAAGGTGGCTAAGATTGGTGTTAATGAACCTTACATCCAATTTGTTTCAGTAATCTTAACAGGATGATAGTGCAGGATGATAGTACAGAATGAATAACATTTGCGGTTGGATCAGGGAATAAATAATTTAACCCTGGGCATGTTACTGACTCTGAGATAAACATGTGAGGACTCTGCCACAATTGACAACTAGTCTTTAAATGTCAGTGTTGTTCAAGATATCATTTCAGATCTTAAAAAAGCTCTAGCTTGTTGCCACTATAAAAAATGACAGATGGCTAAACAACATATGCAGCAGTATCATGTCAAAGTCTGACAGGTTTAGCTTAAGTCAGCCATTACTTGGCCAATGAAAAGTAGCATACAAGGCACCTTGAAGAATGTAAAATTCAGACCTTTGCTCTTGAATGAAGGAGACATATCTTGATGCCATCAGCATAGCTTTGTTATTTTATACCTTTTCCTATAATGATATAATTCAACAGAAACATAAAGTAGAAACCAGAACCACAAACCAGGGTACCAAAATCAAAGCATGTGCAACTCAACAACTCATTTAGTATCAAAGATGAGACAATACATGATTGTCAAGGACTGTTCCCCAGGAAGTATGAGTCAGACCACTTGTAGAATATGGAAGTAAGACCAAAATGAGTTTTTTAAGTGGTTGAAACGGTTGCAAAATCACTTTCTCCTCAAATAATAAGGGAGTTTGAAAAATTCCTGAGCCTAAAGATTCTAGGAAATATGAGCCAACACTGTAGGTTAACAATCTAGCCTGCAAAGCTAGGACCTAAAGTTGAAACCACTTTCATGGTGTTGTTGTTGCAAATATATGAAAATAGGGACTATTAATAGTGAGAAACATCCAAAACCAGATTATTTTTAGCCTCAGTGAAAGTATGTAACTGAGGCAGTTTTACTTTCGAAGAACCAGACAGGACACTTGCATTATGCGGCCCAGATGAGCTCTGCTAGACAGTTCAAAAGAGACAAAAGCTATGCCTTTGTTTAGAGATGTCTCCGAATAACAGCCTGAATAATGATCACCCAGAGTAAGTTTGTCCTTAATACTGTGTGCCTACTTCCTTATCCATTTACATTCCATTCTCTAACTCTCTCCTTGATTCATAAAGTTCATAATGCTGCCATCTTTAGTAAGTCAGAATAGGCACAGGTCATACTAACTGGATAATATAAGCCAGAGCACTTATGATGCCCATATTGTATGCCATCAGGATCACTTACACTGCTGTCCAAAAATAAATCATCTAGTAAAGGCATTAACACACATGAGATATTTCATAAATTCCTACATATGACCACTTCAAATCTCAGTGACCTGATTGAGGGGAGCCTTGGGTTGAAGTGAGTCAACAGAAGAGAATGGCTCCACCATCATTTTCAAATGGGTCAGTATCCAGCTGGAACTTGATGTATAACGAATGACCTCTTAAATGGGTAACTAAATAATCATCTTTAAGCCAAATCCTTCCATAAGCTGCACGAAGTCCATAGTAGGCTCAATAAACTCATCACCAATTGTCCAAGCTAACATTCTTGTTTCTATCCAGGTGGATGATGTGTGAGAAGAAAGTTCTAATTCTCTCCTGCCCCAAAAGCATATTCAAAAGAGTTAGTAGATCCATCGTTGACCAGAGACACTGCAATACCAAATTTAAAATAGATGGCTACCCCACCACCATTACTACATTTCTGTGGTCACTGTATTACTGAAAGACCTGGTGGCATGTAAGGCACAAAGTGTGCTCCAAACATTTCATTCAAGCATGTCTCCACAACATTTACCAGCTCAGCTGCCAAAACAAGTCCCCAACAGTGTTGGTATGTTGCATATTGAGCTGGCAATAGATTACAGTGTCTAAAGGTGATGCCAGTGAAGAGAAGGTTCCTTCTGTCAGCAATGACAGGCTAACTCTTCAGGTATAAGATAAAGACAATGCAGAGATCCCAGTCCCAGTGTGATTTCACCTTAGGGTGGTATCTGATCACACTGCTTATAACAAACCCTCACTAAACCAGGCCTGCAAATGTGAGGTCTCTTCTACCATCAAACTCATAACTCCTTACCATACCAAACCAGCAAAGGTAATCAGGAAACAACAAACAGGTGGGAGGTAATAAGGAAGTCCCTGTTATATCTGTAAAAGAAAAAAAAATTATATAAAATGGGAATGCATCTGTAAAGAAATAAAGTATAGTAGATGTGTAAGTTCATAGAACTGCAGAATTCAACAAATTTACACTTTTGCACATGTAAGTCAACTGTGTAAAACCGCCACATTATAAATGAAGCTAGGTACTAATAATAGTAGTGCTAACCTAAATTATAAAATAAAACTCTGAAAAAAAGACAGTTGTCTAGGGATTACAGTAATCACATACAATAACGATTTTCTATCAGTTAATAGCAATCTTAGAAGATCTTTGTATCTGTATCATTAGCTAAGCATGGTTTTGTGAATGGTATGTGGAATTAAATATCCCTGATTGTAATGCATTCCACAAGGTTCATTTTGATTACGCTGAAACAGTTTTTTCTGTTTATGTTATACAATGCTGTTTTCCTGTCCAGGTGGACCTAGTAAAGGGTTGTGAAATGCTCTATGTTCCTGTTACTATTGATGAAACTTTTCACTACTCTGGGTGAGATCAGCACTTACTACTGCTATTGAGCATGCACGATTTTTTTGTGTGTATGACTTTGAACTTAACTATTGCAAACAGTGTGTCTATTATGCATGATTAACTATCTTGCTAGCAAGTATGAGCATCATAAGTCTTCCTCTAGTTAGAGTTATATTTTTCTCAAATATATTGCTGGTCAGAATTTGTCACAGTTGGTAATCAGTCAAGGAAAAAGTGATACTATTTTAGATATTACTCAAACAAAGTTTTTCAAATAGTATTCCAGATATTCGTTGATCTTTGGGAAGTGTAAACCATTACAGCCTACTCATGGTCCTGACTTTACTGAAATCTAAGCAATCTTATCAAACTAATTACAGGAATTTGGAACAGCAAATGCTGATAACATTCTTAATTATATGCAAAACTGACCAATATTATGTGTTCAATTGTAACACAGATTATGACTACTGAATTTTTTTTTCTTTGCAAACTTCAGGCTTGTGTTGAAAGGTTTGTATCATACACTCATCTTTTGATGTGAAATGTAAGCCACCATGGTAGATATTTAGAATAATTAAACTGTAATGTAGAAAGGCTTCATAATAAGTCTCCAACAACTTCAAGACATATGAAATAACATTCAGTAGAAGTTAAACTTTGCTGTTTCTTAAATTAAATGGAATATGAATTGATACTGTTTAGTAAAGTTCAACAGTACCAGATCTTCTTCTAATTTATGTATAGAGTGAGATCAAATAAAGTTGTCTTTATTATTAGTAATGAGAAAGACTGGATGTATTTGGAGGTACAATTTCATTTTTTAACAATTTGAAAGAAAATAGCTTTTGACATTTCAGTAGTCCAGGTATGTTCCTAGTGTTATTTTTCGAATGAAATGAGGACTACTAATTTTTACGAGATAAAAAAAACTGCTGTCAGGGCCCAGTTGGAATTCCTGAGTGATTTCTTTATTGGTATTAAAAATGTTAAACAAACTCCTTAACTGCATTTATTTAACATTATTTTATTGTATGAATGTGTACCACTCTCTGGAAATTAGATAATGTGGTATCACTTTTGGTACAGGTGCTAGTACTAGACCATGTAATTATAGACCAATTAGTTTAACATATATTATGGAGAAATTATTTAGTAGGAAACAGAGGCTTGAAGTGATAAGGTCAATGCCAGCAAGTAGGGAAGTGGCTACTGGAGGAAGACAGAGATCTATTTTGCACCTGCACCAATCAGTTTGCTCATCTCATGCATATCTGTATATAGAGAATAGGATCAGCCTCTCTTTGTTGATAGCACAAAGAGAGGTGCAGCAGTGGAGAATGGGGGTCAGTCTAGATTTAGAAGGGCTGAACAATTAACCCTAAAGCTAGCAGTTAGAATTCAGTAGAACTAAAGGCAAAGCTAGTGCAGTTAGACCACAACAACCATGTTGTGAAGTATCAGCTGGGGGAGAGGAACAGATGTCACAGAGCAGGAAAAGTATCTCAGGATCTCACACTGCTGATCACACCTGGATTGGACGACCAGAAGTGAAAGTAGAAGGCAGTGCAGCAGTAAACAGAATGCAGGGGTGTTTCGAGGGGGGGGGGGCAAAAGCAAATAGATCATGTTTCCACTGTAAAGGGCTTTGGTCAGACCATACCTTGAAAACTGTGAAATTCTGAAGGCCATATAGGAAGGAATTCAGAAGAAAGCTGTAGGATGAAGGGAAAGAAATATTCCCTTAGGCTACAGGAATTAGAGCTGTTCTCACCTGATACCAGAAGATACAGGATGACATTATATTGCTGCACAAGATCATATCAGGAAGATATGAAGGGATCATTCTAAACAGGAAACTCTTGGGATATGAAGGAGACATCACCAGCATATTGTAGGGACTAACTACTCCCTAGAGCTCCAAAAGGACTTTTTCACAGAGAGGGATGTAAACCCCTGGAATAGACTTCCAAAGGGGCATTCAAGAGACCATGAGACAGGTGAAGAAAAGGTAATAGCAAAGTCTTATAGTTCAGCTGAAGGAATAAAGGCTACGGGCTGCCAATGAGATTTTTCTTGTAGTCCTGGGTTTGATTCCTTCACTCACAGTCTGCCTGCTTTCTGATTATGAGCTGGTAACTAAGCCAATGTTTTTAGGTTGTCCCTGAAAAGAGGCATTTATACCTAGTAGATTTGCCTTGTTAACATGTACCAAAAAACAAAGTGAATAATAAAATGTTTAATCACTTGTGGCTATTAAGATTACCTGGTTAACACATACATAAAAATATTAAAAAAAACTTTAGTCACTTGCACCTTGTAGGTTTACCTAGTTAATAAATATCTAAAAATGTAAAAAAATAAACTCGTTAATTACTTGTGCCTTGTATATTTATATGAGTAACACATACCTAAAATAAATTAAAAAAATATCACTTGTGACTAGTAGGTTTACTTGGATAACACATAACTAAAATGTAAAAAAATAGATAGATCTTGAACTAGCCTTTAAAGTAATAACTGCATACTGCACTGTTTAATTAAGAGTAGTCTTGATATTCATTTTGTATAAGGGGTCTCAAAATGTCTGTCTGACTTAATCTCTCAGTTATCATTAGTGACCTTAAATTTATACCTTATGATTTGTTTACTGGAATACCTGAACCTTCACAGGTCCAGTACTGTTAATTTTTTAGGTATGTTTCATCTGCTTGCACAGTATGGATTGTAAAATTTGAATGTGACTGCAAGTTAGATTCTCATATTACTAGTGCTATGGGTGTTTGTAAATTCTTGGTTATTGTGTCTGCATTGTATACGTGGTGTACAACCAATGATATATTTTTAATGTTTATAAATCTGGAATTGTGCATTTTTGTTTTACCAACTAGAATAACTTGCATACCTTGGGAAATACTGTTTTAATGTTTGATTTTATGTAAGTGCAGCTGCTGCAATAAATAAAAATGTGAATGTTACACTGATGCAGATTGTACAATGGGTATATATCTGATTTGTAATAAATATGCCCAGTGCTCTTCAATGGTATTACTCTCACTTTTAAAAGAATTGTTAGACCAGTACTAGAGTTCAGTATCTCTAAATGATTTAATAGTGAGGCAACCTGTGCCTCATATTCCGAGCCATTTGAGATCTGGCAGTCTAAGATCTTTTATTTCTCCACAAATCAAACAGTCCAGTGAACACTAGAACCTGAGATCCGAACCTGTTTCAAGAAATAAGCAAATAAAATGACTGGCCTATTGCTCCTTGGGAAAAAAAGGTAAGGGATAAGGATGGGTACTGGCAAGATGTTAATGGCCACAGGCTTAGTTGTCATGTGCATTCTATGATTCTGTCCAATAAAATGACCTGAGATAACATAAAGGTCTTAAAGCAGAAAGGAACCTTATAATTAAAGGCTAAGTTATGAAAATCCTTATTCTGTTTCTTAGCTGATATGGGTGGGGGGTAATATTTGTATTTAAGTCTGTTTAATTCTTCGAGCTGTTAGAGTATAGAATAAGTTAGCGACTGTTGCTGTCTGGTGGATCTTTGATTACTTTTAAGTCATATTTGAATGCTCAGAGACAATAACATCTCTATTGCAGGTTCACCACATTCCTTGATGGCCAAAGACGTCAAATCTGCATAATTCCTAAACATCCCCCGAGTAAATAAATGTGAAAACAGAAAAGTTCACTGTCAGCAAAAGTTTTGGTCAAATTACTTTGGTCAGGCATCACTTGATAAAGGAGCAGTTGATGGAATTACGTACTATCCTGAATTTGGATTTATTCAAGATTCTTCAAAAAAGAAATAGCCAAAACTAAGCAAATGCACCATTGCAGCAGTCTTTTGGCAGAAACAGATGGTCAGAATATACAAATAAAAACAGCCAAGATTACTGCATCTAACACACATTGTACACATTAACGACCAAATATTTTCAACAGCTAATTTTATATCACAGGACTTTTAAACTCAAATAAAATAAAGATTAACATACACTGTCTAACATAATGCAGTAACTAAAAGTCCCAAAGCAAATTACAGTATCTTCATAGCTTATAAAGTAAAAACTCTCCTATGAACAATTTAACATTCTCTATATCAGATTGTAAAAAGTTAAGACAAACTTAACTGTCTGTCTCTTCAGTTAGCACTGTTTGTGGACTACATTAACAAAAGAAGGGTCAAATAAACCAAACTATGCAGCCAAAAGAACTAGAGGTGGAAAGTGCCACAACCACAAAATGCCCAGTGGGGAGACATATTTTTTTTCAAATATAGCACATAATGCCAGTCTCTCTGACTAAATTCCAAAGGAAAAAAAATCCCAAGAAATGCAGAGTATACTAAAATTTATGTCCTAGTCCAAACACAAGATAAAAAGCCATCTGAATAAAATAAGAAATGCAGTACTTTAAAGTGTAGTACAATTAGTTGCTAACATTAAAAACACAGAATGAATTACTGAGTGAATTTCTCAATGGTAAACACAGATTTATGCAAATGGCCAAAAGCAACTGTCAATGGCTGTGTTCTCCCTGCACTTAACTAACCAACAAATTACTACAAAAGATCAACTTCAGCAAATAGAAGACAAGATAACAAAAGTTAGACGGACAGAATCTAAACTCCAAAGATAATCTGAGTTACAGAGTCTGAGCAGTTAGATCCATTTCTCACCAAAGCAGATATTCACTTCAAACAAGTCAGCATCTACAAATCAAGTGAGAATGACAAAAAAAGGTGAAAATGTTTTTGATTTCTGGCAGTGTTCTCATGAATAAATATACACTAAAAACATCTACAGGAAGGCAGCAGGAAACCAGACGAGTATGTTCACCAAATAAAGTATTTTATAGATTTAGCACTTTCATCCAAAGACTTCACTAAACTACAAAAATTCCATCCACATGTATATAGTTTAAATTAAAACAAATAATTAATTAATTCATCAGCCAATGATTTTAAACTAAGGATAAAATTAATTATTAACTCAATTAGTTCTTAAAGTGTGACTTTCCCTTGCCTACTGAGGGGACACCAATAGCTGCAGAGGATGCAGCTAACTTCTGGTCCATAGTGGCTGTAGGTGCTACACCAGAGGGATCCAGGGTAAAAGATGAGTAGTTTAAGGTACAACAAATGGTCACAGAAGAGTCACCCACCTGTGGCTGCAATAAATTGCTAGTTTACTGTGGTGGCAAAAGCTGTTTTCCTATTTTTTTCTTTTTGTGGCTGGAAAAAGGGCCTACTGTGAGACCAGTGGTCCATTCCATGGACAAGTCAAAAATAGTGCCTCTTTACTGAGAAAGGTGTACAGCAATTGGAAGTTAACACTACCATTCCACAAAAATGACTTTTTTGACATAAAAACACAGTTAAAAGCACTTTAAAGCATAATGCCAGCCCCATAAAAATAAAATAAACACAATTTCTCCACAGAAAAAAAAATGTTTTCAGGTACTTTTAAGTTGGCAAGAAAAATGAGCTCAAGAAAAAAAACCCAGCAAAGGAAAACACAAGCTAACCCTTGATCCTCAAAAGCCTCAGAGAAGCATACTCTTCAGCAGCAGTTAAGCTCTGAAGGGCTTCATGCTCAAACTTGTCTTTTAGTCAGTTCAGCTCAAGCTGCCTCACAGTTTGGGCATGTGGAAGGTACTCTGAAGTTTGGAAGCTGGCCAGCTGTTATCTCCTTAACGGTATATAAGCCTTATAGCTAAGGCTACTGCAGCAATGATCAATATGATGAACATAGAACTACTCTTGTTATAACTGTGGCAGAAGGAAGAAGTATTAAGTATGGGGACACCAGAGTGTTTGTGGAACATGATTATTCACTGTACTCCAGGCAGAAGAGAAGCAAGTTTATCCTAGCAATCAGCGGATTTCAAGGGGCAAGTGTGAGATTCAAGCTCTTATATCTTGTTGCCTTCAGAATATTTTTCTGGGAGGATCAAATACATTTTGGATAAAGAACAGGCTATGGAGGAAATAAAAACAAGTTTAGGCAACACAAAGTGAGCCAGAAGCTCTCTTTCTCATTCTTCTAGCAACATCAAAGCTCATAATGAAACTTTGCTAGTGAAACATTTCCCATTGTTCCAAAGAAAAATGCAATGTAATTAAAACATGTGCTCTCTGGTTCTGCAAGGAGAAGTAGCTTGTTGACTGTGTTAAAATGGTGGGGGACTCTAAAGCATAAAGCACAGTTTATTTCATCATTGTTTAGAAGGACACTGAAAGGACTGAAGTAACTATAAGTAAAATGTTTTTGTTCTTAACATTTGTATAATACATTTCATGATCTAAAGTGTATGTTATATTGTAGAGCAGTTCTGTATAATATGGGGGGAGGCATAATGGATAAGGTGTTTACCTCACAGACATGATGTACAGGTTTTGATTTTCACCTTTCAAGGGAAATTGGATAGGCTTAAAATGGTTTTCAAAGGCAGCTAGCATAATACTTACCTACATGGGTGGAGGTAAGAGTTTTATCATCTGCTGCTGTATATGCAAGTGATATTAAAATAAGATTTTTTTCCTCATTTGTAATGTATCCAGACTTTACTTGGTAACAGTATACAAAAAGTTGGAAATGAAGTGAGTTAAAGTTAATATAATGTTGTGATCTTGGGCTGCTTTGAGGCTCTGGGATGGATGCAAACATGCACTGATCATATCATATGTAGCATCAAAAAAAATAATTTCTCTTGAGCTTATGGAGTCGGATGTCTGGACTAATATCCTTAGTTTTTAAATTATAGCCAATTTTTTTAAGTAAACATGTTTAAATAACAAGAGAAAATGATAAATGGAAGTTCGTTCTTACATTTGCAAAGTTATTAGATGCAAATCCTTCCAATAGCAACTACTTTTAGTTAAAGTGACAGATCTGATCAGTGTGTTTTGAGTGCAGTCTACAAAGTTCTTTATTGTATTTACAAAGTTACTGACGTTTTTCCATAAGCAAATGCTTTTAGTCGGAGATAATGAGTTTGCAGGTGATGCAATTAATAAGGACTGGGCTCAACAGAGTTTTCTAAGTGAAATTTACAGATGCAATATAATTAACCTTTAAAGTGGAATTTGCACACAGGTCTGTTTTCTGTAGCTGCTCTGGTGGCAGAGAGGGATAAGGCCCTGACTACAACCCAGCTAAACCGGGTTCAGTTAGTGGCTTGAGTGACTGACAGTGCAGAGGGAAGGGATGGACATGCCCATCCCGGGTGGGAAGATACTCAATGATATGCTCCCTAAGGGGTGCATGGTCGAAAGAGGGGAGTTGCCCACAGATGTAAGCAACAAGCATGGTGGGTAGGGAAAGAGAAGTGGGTAGGTCATAAAAAAAAAATCTTCACCAGACAGAAGCACAGATGGGCCAATCACTCAGGACACCTTCATAAATCATGACTGCCCCCAGCAAAAACAGAGCAAGTTTGGGGAGATTGGACAGTAGCTGGTAGATCCAGCATGGATGCTGGGTACTGTTGGATGGGCTGGTAAAAGGGGAAAAAGTTAAAGTTTACTGAGAGTATACAAGTTGTTTTTACATCTAGGAGGGCAATAGAGATAAGGGCACATAGCAATCACTGTAGGTGGGATCATAGGCTCTAACATGCAGTTCAGTAAGGTTAAGCCTACTTTTAAAATAGGCAATGCCCATTGGTGCAGCCATCAGCTTGCAGTAACTGCTTCTATATAGAAGTATAAACTTCCTTTCTGAAAACTGTATTTAATTTTGTGCATCTGCTGTGAGTTAATATCGGTTAGGATATTTAGTTTGTTGTTTCTTGAATGTTTTTATTGAAGCAGAAAGTATGAAAAATTGACATGGGTTCAAATAGAGATATGAGAAACAACTACATACCAGATCAGTCTGAGATATGTGAGTGTGAGCATGCAAGGTGCAGGTTGGAAACATATATATTCAAAAGAATGTCATGTATAATATGTAGAAGTAATATCTTTTTGTCAGAATGGGTGCTTTCTCAATACTAACATGGAATTTAAATGATCTTACACTGATAGACAAAAAGCAGTCAGCAAAGAATTACACTAAGATGTGTAAGGTACTAATAGCAATGTAAAAGAAGACACATTTGGATAGAAATGAGCATGTGAATTTGTCAAATGATATTACGATAGATATTCTACAGAGGATCAGGGACAAAGGAAAATGGGAGAGAATACTGACTGTGAGAGTCAGCAGTAGTGATAGAAGAGGAAAAATACAATAATCATAGATCTTGTGGTAATAAGGGTTTATTGGCAAGGAAGGAGGACTACTCCGACATGTATCTATAATCTACCTAAAGTACTATTACAGAGGTCAGAAGAGTTTGGGGTGAAACAATAAGCTTTCAGCAGAGAATATTATTTATTAATGGTGACTGGAACCTGGTTTGTAGTAATGAGGATGCATCAGGGAAACCTACACTGAAAAAATAACAAAAGAGGATAGATTTCTGAAAAAGCTTTTGAGAAAGTTGGTATAGAAGATGCAAATTTAGTAGCCGGAACTCAGGCAAAATTTATATATTTGCTAAGATAAAGTAACTTGGCTAGACTAGATAGAAATTACATATATTTAACTGAAAGCTTTGAGACCTATCCAATAACTATATCAGATCATGCACCAATAAAACTAGGATAAAGATACAGGGTAATGATGCAAACATTAAACATTAGTGCTTTCCTACTTAGCTGTTAAAAAGATGAATTTATGGAATATGCTCTGAGAGTTATTACAGAATACAGAAATTACTTCAGAAGGCACAACTAGTGGCTGGGATGATATAAAGGTGGAGTTTGTAGAAGTAAAAGGGAGAGATAAATTTGGGAAAGAAGTAATAGGAATTGTTTAGAAGCGATGAAAAAGGTTAAAGTACTGCAGAAATGGGGAATCTCCCAGACCAAGAATTTTATTTATTAATATTTGTTTGCAGGAACGTCTGACTGGGCAGAACCCATTTTCGTGCAGATGCCTAGGGAGAAGAGCTCAAATAAATAAATAAACAAACATTATAAAGAAACTGTGCAGATGTTGATGCAAGAAAAATGCAGGTACAATGTAGTAATTATCTGAGTTCAGGTAAGAAGGTTAACTTTCACTGGTAAATATAATACATTTGTTTTATGGTTGCATAGTCTCAGATAGAGGTTAAGCACAATGAATTAGCTATAATTGAAACTTGTACTAAGGGCCCTTTGAAGTGCTTTGCTGACAGGCAATGAAGATATGCTATGGATAATAGTGGAGTAGGGGATAAGAGAGAGAAGGAGACTTTAAGTGGAAGAGTAAAGAGGATAGTGAAGCATTACAGGAAACATTAGGGAAGAGAGAAAGTGAAGACGTAAGCTGGGTGGAGGGAGAGAGGAAAGGAAAGGGAATGAAGTGAGGGGATGCAGTTGTAAAGATGATTAACTGACTTAGAGGTTTAAATTAACATAGAGTTGGGCAGGTGCAGGACTATGAATTAGTTAGGTGTTGTTTTAACTGTTACTTGAAATGTTTTGGTTTGGAAATAGTTCTTAGGAGTTTTCTGCATTTTGATACATGACAGGAAAAGTAAAAATAAACTGCTAAGTTTTTGAATTTTATCACATTTAATACTAATTTGTCACCTGAATATAGTATTCTATTTGCTATATAACACTAGAAAATGTTATTCAGACCTGAGCACTTCTCTGGATTATAGATTAGGGTATGTGCAACAGATAGTTGAGAGATCTTTATAAAGTTAGTGAATTTTATCCAGGGGAGTTTCTTTAGGGCAAGGCAATGGTGAGCTTTGTGGGATAGATTAAAGGTACATTTTGTTACTTTGTTATAGCACTGTTCAAGTTTTTCTGATTGTGTTGATGGCAGGTTATTGGAGATGGGGGGGCACCATATAATAGGGCAGGGAGAAGATATGCACTGGCTATTTGTTTTCTTGCAGTTTCAGTGAGGTAGGGCTTTATCTTATACAGGGTACTAAGCTACTGATGTGTTTTTATGACTGCATCTTTTATACAGAGGTTACATTTTAGGTTCTCATCCACAGTTACACCCAGAAGTTTAGTGTGGGTGACATTTCTATAGAAGTACTGACAGATGAGTTAGAGAGAAGCATGATTTATACCATTGAATTGTTTGGTTCTAAACAGTAGTTTAGTTTTTTTTTGTTTTCTTTTTTTTTGGGGGGGGGGGGGTTCAGTAGGAGCTGTGATGGACAGAGCCATGATTCAATAGAGGGGATAGATTCTTGAGTGAGTTTTTAAAATTCATCAAGAGTCTTCACAGAGTAGACCAGGGTAGAGACATCTGCAGATTGCATTATAGAAGTGTGTTTGCCTGCTTTGTGCAGATCATTTGTGAAAATATAAAAAAAAAGTGGGCCAAGGAAGGATCCCTCTGGTACAACCATAGGTACCAGGAGAAAGGTGGAGATCTCAGATTGCCATCTGACTATTTTTTGCCTGTTAGATGGGAAGCTATCATACCAGGAGATATCAGGTGGGTAAGCCCTAAGGATGAAAGTCTAGTAAGTAGGATAGAGTGGGAGATGGTATCAAAGGTCCTGGACAGGTTGAGAAATACTGCAGATACTAGATCACCAACATTTCTATTTTGGTTTATGGTGCTTGTGAAAATAAAGAAGGCAGTGTTGGCACTGTCATATAGCTGGAAACCATGCTGGATGGGGGTTAGTAGTTTATGGTCTAGCATAAAGCTGATTAGTTGATTATGAATACAGTTTTCAAGGATTTTGGATAAGGGAATAGGATAGCTATAGGCCTGTAAGCTGTGAACCCTTGATATGTCCCCTTTGTAAAGTGATAGAATGCATGATTTCTACCAGAGTAGGGGGATGTAAATTTCTTGGATGGACTGGTAGATTGTCTGGAGCAATAGCTGTTTGTTTTAACTTGACTAGATGCTTTTTTATGGAGGATATTGGAACATATTGTAGGTTTATTGTGGTTAAATTGGTAGTAATATTGTGGGTATGTGTGGGGGTGCAGATTTGTTTTATATTAAGGAGGCAACGGACTCTATGTAATAGGAGTTGAATTGGTTGATTACAGTTTCTGAATCATTATTAGAGCTTGCAGATGGCTGAGTTGTCTTGCCACAGCTGATTAGTCTGTTTACAGAAGCTCAAAAGATTTATTTGTAGGCTGGTAAAAAGTAATCTTTTTATGGCTTTGCTTGATTTCTGAGCTGCATGTCTTTGGATATTGGTTTCATTTTTGTTGCATTTCTACTGGGTCCAGCCACCATTTCTTTCTTTCATTAAAAGATTTATTGGTCTAACTAGCCAAGGGGCAGGGATGAACTTGACTCTCCTGTTTTTCACAGGAGCAAGATTATTGAGTATATTTAGGAATGTAAAATTAAAGAGGGATACAGCTTCAAGTTAGAAAGTTTTTAGGTTAGACCAGTACGACAGATTTTATGGTATCATTTCAGATATTTGAGCTAAAGTTATTTTGTGTAGATGATCACTGAGAGTGCCTGGGAGTGGCTTATTGGTCTTTTTTGTGGTACTAATGAGTAGACTGAGACCATTAAAGTTGATGTTACAGTGGGAGGAGTCATCATTTATTATCAGATAGTTAATATTAAGACCACCTACTATTAGGGTTTGTTAGGATATGCTGCCGGATACCCCTGACAAAAGTTTTTATGCATAATCATTGTTTTTGCCTGGAGGAATGTACACTCAGTAGAATGGTTATGTGTTGGTGATATGATTATTTTTAGAGTGGCCAAGAGAATTTCGGCATTTTCTGAAAGTGAGTGGGTACTGAGATTTAAGGTCTGTTTATAGATAACAGCCAACCCTTCTGCCCTTTTGTGCAGCCTGTCTCATCTGAGGATATTCTAGCTGGCTGATATAATTTACTCATTATGTAGTTCATGTTTAGCATGTTTCTGTTATAATAATGATGTCTGTCCTATCAAAGGTGATCTAGCCATGTATCTCTGGAAGTTTATTGCATTTGCTTCTGAGGTTAGTGTTAAATAGGAGACATCCTTCCCATAGTACTAACACTGCAATTCTAACCTAAATAGATACTGGCAATAAAGCTAGAGATAACAGCAAACTAGTCTCCTCCTTATTTCTAGACCTGCCTAAAGCTTTTGACACAGTTTGCCACAGCAAACTTGCACTTCAGATGTCCTCATTAGGTCTCTCTCAGCCCACACTTTCATGGTTCAAAAGCTACCTATCCAATGGGTATCAGTCAGTAAACTGGGCACTCTTCCTTCTCTCCATACCTTCCAGTCACCACCAGTGTACCACAAGGCTCTATCCTTGGTCCCCTCCTCTTTAACATTTTCGCCAACACTCTCCTCTTATCCACATGACGGGCCTCCTTAATACAGTGCACAGATGACTCCATACTCATTTGCAAATCTGACACGTGGCACACTTCTTAAAAACTATTTCAGACGCTTAACAGCATTAGAAACAAGGCTTTGTAACTCACAACTCATGTTCAACTGTAAAAAAACAAAACAAAAAAAAAACAAAAAAACCCTGCAACGTTTTCCCCGAATCCCTGTGCTATGAAAAAACAAAAGTCCTCTTTCTTGATAATAAAACCAGTGAAGTCACTTCGCATAGCAAATTATTAAGGGTGATAGTTGATGATAAGCTTAAATTCAATCTGCATATATAAAATTGCATATGAAAAACTCACCAAAAATTAGGGATGCTTTTTTACTTCTCTGGCTTTCTCTCTAAATATAATGTACACCTACTTTTCTCTTACTTTGTATTGCAATTCCTGTTTTTATTATATTAACTTATCCTTAATTTCTCGATAAATTGGTTAAATTTCTTTAACTATTAAATTATTGTCATATAACCTGTATATATTCTTAACTGTTTTCATATTATGTCTAATTTGGTATAAATATTTAAATTATGTTTGTTGTTTGTATTATTTTTAAAGACAGTAAAACTATTGTTCAAAAATGTTCTTTAATACCTCAGAGCTTTTCTCCCTGGGCCCCTGCTGAAAATCGACTCCTACGCAGTCTGACTTTCCCAGTAATCCAAGGTTAATAAATAAATACATAAATGTGTTAACATTATGAGTAGATATGGCTCAATGTGGTTCTGTGGAGGAGAGACCAAAATTTGACAACATTAATAGAACAATGATCATCTAGATAGAGTGTTAGAAAACACCAATGGTACCATTTACATTTCCTGAGAAAATAATCGGGTTAATAAAGAGGCTATATGAAGAATTCAAGGCAAGAATTAATGTGGGAGGGTTCTTAACTGACACTCTATGTCTGAACAGAGGAACCAGGCAGGACTGTTCTCTTTCTCCACTGTTATCTGATTTATATTTAGAGTCACCGGCAAAAATGGAACATTTCAAGTCTTTTTGGCATATAAAATATGAATAAACAACGGCTATAGTAGTGAACTAGGTGTCCACACATAAAGGTAGTCTATAAAGTAATAGGTATTTCTAAAAGTAGTGTACAGAAAACAGGCAAGAAAGGGCTGAAATTTACTGAAGGAAATGAACAAAGGAACCAGGATACAGGGGCAAATAGCAAAGAATGGAAAGGTATTAGAATGGAATGAGGTTAAGAAGAAGAAGAAGTTTGGACTACAGGACTGACACTGCTTTCCTTATCAGGGACTGATGACAGTATACAAAACAGTAAACAAAAGTATATAAAAAGAACTACTTCTTAGACATCCAAAACAAGCACTCTAGAAACCCCCAAAAGTTTTGTCAGGCCATCAATACCCTTCTAAAATCGGGCAAAACCACCAACCCATCTCCCAACAACAATTCTGATAATGATAGAATAGCCTCAGAATTCAACCATCACTTCACAGAATCTATCCTTGCACTATCTAGCCAACTATCCAGCAAGAACACTAAAACCACCCCAAATGTAAAACAAACATACCCACCTTCACACTCTCAGCTGTACCATCCTCTTCAGTTAAAAAGCTACTCTCTAAACTAAAACCCACCACATTCGCAGCAGATGGCTTAATTTTCTAAACTTAGCTGCAGAATCACTAGCCTACCCTGTCCCAGTTCTTATAAACCGCTCTATACAAGAAACCTACATACTCCATCTATGGAAAGTGTCACATATAATTCTCCTTCACAAAGGCGGAAACTCATATGAACTATCAAACTACTGGCCAATTGTTATCTTGTCCCCCCTTTCCAAGCTTCTGGAGAAATGTATTCACACCCAGGTAATGCACTTCTTATCCTCACATAACCTTCTCTCCCCCACACAGCATGGTTTCCACCCAAACCATAGCCCAACCACTGCTCTACTCTCCTTCACCAATCAGATTAACCATCTAAGAAACAACAACAAAGTCGTCTCAGCCATATTCCTGGATCTATCAAAAGCATTTGATATGGTCTCCCATAACCTACTCTTAGACACTCTGTCAGTCTTATTCTTTGCCCCCTCTACTACTTCATGGTTTAGAAGCTCTCTCTCTGACAGAAAACAATCAGTTAAATGGCAAAGTACACTATCTCCTCTATTACCAACTAGTATAGGCGTCCCACAAGGATCAATACTGGGTCCTCTACTATTCACCATTTTCACTAACAAACTACATACTTCCACCCTGCATGCATCACTTATACAGTTCGCAGATGACTCCATCCTAATCTGCTCAGCCCCATCCATAACCACTCTTCAAAAGCTTACCCAAGAATCCTTCTGCTCCGTGGAACAATGGATTACCAATATCCAACTCATTCTAAACACCAACAAGACCAAATTACTCCTTTTTACCCCCAATAAATCCAAATCCACACCTCCTACCTTCACTATCACCTCCAAAAATGGGACCACAATCTCCCCCTCCCCTCACACTAAACTGCTCGGGGTTGAAACAGATAACAATCTAAACTTTAATGTCCATATCTCACAAACCATCACAAAGGTACATTGGGGGATGTGGGGGGGCGAAGCCCCCCCACATAAGGAATAGTTTGTAGTGTTTGTGTGTTTTTTGTTGTGTACTGGAAGAATGGTTGTGTGCTGCTTTTCTGGATGGTGTTGTAATGACTGAAGAGGTGTGGTTTTGTTGGCTACGGTGAAGTGTCTGGTTGCACAAGTGAGTAGATGGCCAAGTGTTGCTGTTCGTAAACTCCGTTTTTGGAATTATGGGCTTTCGGAGTTTTTTGCATTCGATGTTCCATGTTCGATGTTGTGAGATCCAAGATTCTTGTCGTTCGATGTTCCGATATAAACCCTATACAAACACAAATAGTTCCTATCGGACCAAGCTAGAATCTCCTTAGCACAAACCCACCTCTTGTCTACAGTAATGTATGCATCACCAATCCTAATTCATATCAGGAAAACAGACCTAATTAAACTAGAGTTATGTTACAATAAAATTGCAAAATTCGTTAACAACTCCACTTTTAGAAGTCATCACTGTCTTGCCCTGAATTAACTACAGTGGTTATAACTCCCTCAGCTAATTAGCTATCACCAATTAGTCCTCACCTTCAACATAATAAGGAACCTTCAGAAAACCCCAGCCCTAAACCAACTTCTAAACCAATATTCCACAAATCGCCCTCTACGGTCATCCAACAAAACCCTGCTCTGCATAACCAAAGCCAATAACATTACAGGGAAAAGTCTGTTCTCCCACAACATTGCTAGGGGAATGGAATAACCTCCCCCAAAGTATCTCATCTGCACCATCCATCTCACTTTTCAAGACATCATTAAAGTTACACCTCTTGCAATCATGGCTCTTTCCCTGTATCACATAAAATCTTTTCTGCTCTCCTCCTAACTTGCCACACCTCATCTCCTCACTGCTTCCCTCAGCTCTTCTGTACTACTCAAATGCTCCCTATCAGGAACTACTATCCTACAAACTATTTCTCACACTACGACATATCTCCCAAATAGTATTATTTTCCAGATTCCATTCCTTCATTTTTATGCTTTGTACTACCAATAGGGAATTCAAAGTTTTGCCATCTATATACCAAGCTTGGTCAAATCAAACTAAGGTACGAAAAATCTCCTTGATTGTATATATGCCACTGTATAGAAATTTTCTGTCATTTGTGGATTATGTGTTGTCATATAAAGGGGTTCATATCATTACATCAAACGAACAAAATCCCGAATCACATTACATCAAACACGGAACATCAAATGCAAAAAACACGAAAGGTCAGAATTCTGAAACCTCAGATGTACATAGTTGGCCTTCACAAAGCTATACATCCTGAGGTCAGTGAAAAATGGGCAATAATATGAATAACACCCTCTACAGATAACTGTGAGGCTTCCACGGCTATGGTGCAATCTCGGAGTTGGTATATATAAGTAGGGGGGTGTGGGGGGCACAGCCCCCCATGTTGGGGGATGTGGCAGGCAAAGCCACCCACATAAGGAATAGTTTGTAGTGTTTGTGTGTTTTTTGTTGTGTACTGGAAGAATGGTTGTGTGCTGCTTTACTGGATGGTGTTGCAATGACGGAAGAGGTGTGGTTTTGTTGGCTACGGTGAAGTGTCAGGTTGCGCGAGTGAGCAGATGGCCAAGTGTTGCTGTTCATAAACTCTGTTTTCGGAATTATGGACTTTCGAGTTTTTTTGCATTTGATGTTGTGGGATCCAAGATGCTTGTCATTCGATGTTCTGATATAAACCCCATATAAAGACATGGAACTCTAATTGTATATATGCCTCTGTACAGAAATTTTTTGTCATTTGTTGTATTTGTACTGTTATGTTATGGAGCTTTTCTCCCCGAGCCTCCACTGTAAATAGACCTTGTTCCAGTCGGACTTTCCTGGTAAACAAATGTAAAATAAAATAAATAAATAAAATAAAGTATAGGCAAAGAGAAAGGGGTGGGGGAGTGCTGTTAAACATCAGCACTGGTACAGTTTTTAGTTGAGTCTAGAATAGAAGATGCCGTTAAAAAAATGGAAGATTAGTAAGCTGTATAAAATGCTGCATGATAATTATAAGAGTCAATCAGAAGAGCTTAGAAAAGATTGGGAAAAGAGAAAGGTCACCATCAGAAACAAGGATCTAGAATTAGCCTGCATGAATATTAGCGACCTGAACAACAAATGGGCAGGACTTGAAACATTTCTGATCAAAGATAAGCCACATATGGTAGGCCTAACAGAAATTTGGCTCAAAGATAATTTTTGCCCTTCCAGTTACATTCTAACTGTACTTTTTATGTGGTAATAGATCAGGTGACTGACACAGAGGAGACGTCACTCTATTTCTTAGCAATACTTTAGCTTCAAAAATCATCAGCACCACAAATGTCAACATAAAAAAATCCAAATAGTCATGGTAAAATGCAAAAAAATAATTACAACAACTAAATAAAATAAGAATTTCACACGAGACAAACAGGCTTCCCTTATAAATTAAAATAAAACCATTTTTATATTAAAAATAACTTTTAATATGAAACAACTAGGATTAAATGCTTTCATCCATTAACTTGGACTTTTCAGAATCACAGATGCAAGCCAAACCAAAACTTTTATAGGCAAGGCAATAAATCAATTAAAGCAATCAATAATGATACAATTAACTTTTAAAGTGAACACAAATCACTGTGCAAAGTTAAAAACTATATTAAAGATTAAAAATTAAAAAGGGCACAGCTTATACATCATAACATAAATAGGTACAGATATTTACTTATAATTGTTATTCTAATCTTAAGAATGGGCAGCAAGTTAAGAAAATCATTATTACTGAGAGGAAGGTTTGTACATTATTTCACCTACCAGTTTACTTCTCTTACTTCAAGTTGAATTTTAAAGTCACCACCCCTAGGCTTGCATTTTACCTGTTCTAAAAGTCCTGTGATTCCAAAGAAGTCCAAGTTAATGGATGAAAGTGCTTAATCCTAGATGTTTCATATTAATAGTTATTTTTAATGTAAAAGTGGTTTTATTTTAATTTATAAGGGAAGCCTGTTCATCCAAAACATAAAAAAATGACAATAGCCCCAGCTGGATCTTTGCAGACTTAGCCCTAGTAGGTTATACACTCTTACATATTTGTATAGCCTGTATTCTTCCTCCCTCCATAGTCATAAGTCTGCAGTCACTGCCATCCTACATATGTCTTAAGATTATTCCCAAAAACAATACTATATTTGGCAACTTTAACATTAATGCCCCAGTTCCCTCAGGAAACACTCTTAATAATATAGTCCTGTATCTAGGCTTAGAACAATCTAGTAGACCTAATCCACAAACTAGAAATAACTCATCTGCTGACCTTAAAATTACAAACATCACCAACAGATGCTTGCAAATGAATATACTCCCTAACAAATTAAACAGTCACTGCCCTGTACTTTTAACATTGTACTTCTGATTAAAAAAAAAACTTCACGATGAATCAAAGCAAAATCTACCTAAATGTGCAGCTACAAACTACGACTGGATTCAGTTATACAACTTTACAGATGTAAATGCTACATTCGGCCTCTTCCTCAAAAAGCAAACCTCTGTTCAAGAGTCAGTCTTCCCTTTAGTCACAAGTTGAAAAAGAGGGCTTACCTGGCTATGGCATTCCACAGGCCTAACCTTAAAAGACAAGGCATGGAAAGTCTGAAAGCAATACTCAAATAATCAGCATATTTTGACTTTAGGAAAAAAGCCAAAATTTCTATTAATTCTGCAAAGGCCGCCTTTCTAAGGAAAAACAGGATACTCTTGTATTATTTCCCAAGCAGTTTTAGAAAAAGATAAAACTAACAGGAGCTATTGCAAGTTAATCTCAACCATAAGACATCAACTCCAGCACAAACATCATACATTTTGCCACTATCTATAAGAAATTCCTTCTCACAATAATTTAAGAAAAATCCAATAAATTTACACCAAAATTAGATTCTGTAATCTTGCTGCATTTACTGCAACCTTACACTTCAGACAACTCACAGCTAAGGAGGCAACTAAGGCCCTAAATTACTTAAATACAGGGTAGCTTTTTCAAAGCAACATATATCCTTTCTCAGAAAGGCATCAACTTAGTGGCTCACGTCATGGCTGAAAAGGGGCTGTCAAGCAGTCTACTTACCTGGTTAGCAAAATGGAAACAAATAAAATAAATAAATACATTGAAAGATAATTATAAATGGACAATTGGAAGAAATTTGTAAGGCTTCCAAGAATGCAACAAAATCCAGAAGGTTTAGGATTTTTGCATAGAAATGTTTGCATACATATTTTTATACACCAGTAAGACTTAAGATAATTATTACTCATGTAGATGACAAGTGCTCTAGGTGTGATGAGAAAGAGAGGGGTAATTTGGAACATGTTTTGTTGAATGTAATGAGTTGGAGGATTTAAAAATTCCCTACAAAGCATACTTTCTACAGAAATATTGGTGGAACAAATGGTTGTAACTTAAGGAAATTATTCTTTTGACCTGGGACACAGGATCAGTATTTCTTACAGATAATAATTCCTTACTAAGTTTAATGTCATTGTCTGGCAAGAAATAATTACTAGAAAATAGAGATCAAAACTAAAACCTACTGTTAACTGAAGTATTTAACAGTCTGCGATTTTTAGAAAAAAAGGAAAGGAACAATTTCAAAGAAATAAATGGAATTTGTAGGAACAAGTAGTTTCAGAAAAATATGCAGAAAAGAGGAGTGATGTTTAGGGAGTGGCAAGAACTGTGCAACTTATGTAAATTTGGAGGGAATGAAAAGTGTTAAAAAGAAACATATCTATATTGCATGGCAGTAACGGAAACTGTTATAATGGTTTGCTTTCTTTCTTATAATGTGTGTGCGTGTCCGTGCGTGTGTGTGTGTGTGTGCGCGCGCGTGTGTGTGTGTGTGTGTGTGTGTGTATATATATATATATATATATATATATATATATATATATATATATATATAGAAAGAGAGAGAGAGAGCTATGTTACTGATTAAAATGTGATAACTTAGTAAAGATGTTAAAAAACAAACAAGTACTGGCAATTTCCTCTGTGATTTGATGTAAATTTATTCTTTATTGTACATTTTTGTACTTCCATATGTATTATTCTGCATAACCATTGATAAATCTTCACTGGTATCTTTATTTGTACTCTACAATGTGACTGAAAACAATCCATTTTAGATCATTCAACCCAACTAGTTATTACAGGGGTTTTAGGTTATATGTCTGAAGTTCTTTCTGGCCCTAAGCAACGAGTGGTTCATTTCCATAACAGTTGCTGCATTTATGTTTTTCACTTTCTGTATGAAGTGACTTATCATCAACAGTTTAAATGTAAATATCTAGTGCAGTTAGCTGTTACCACTAATGAAGATGTATGACCATGCTAATACACCTGACCTGTGCCATCCATCAGCTTTTATCTTCCATAATCATCAATAAACACACCTTTGAAGCTGCAGATAGAAATATTTTTGTTTTGTTTTATACATTACAACTCTTAGTCAGAACAAACATGATACAAACATTTTTATCCCATTCAATTTGTTACATAAATAAAACTTTTATAAATATATTTTATAAACAATATAAATACCTTTACAACATAAATACACTGATTGCAGGAAACAATGTAAATTTACAACAGCAACAATATAAAGCTGGCTCCATTAATGTCTACAATACTGTTCCTTGGTGTGTTCTTCTCAGTATACAGTTATTCAGTTTGTAATGCAATGAAAATGAGACAAAAACACAACCCAACACAAGCTGGTGATATGGTTCTTCATAAGAAAAGATGTTCAACCACCTTCTGCTCCATGAACAATTTAGGTTCTGCAGTATGTTGCACAGTTACTGATGAAGAACAACTGTTTGTCTGTTTTTTCCTACAAAAAAAGAAAGAATATTACACTAGTTAGCAATGACCAACATTGCCAATAGGTTAGCTCCCTGAATCATTGACATAGAGAAAACATTAACTGCTTATAATGACCACATATCCCAAATGAAGACATTTGGCAGCATTTTCATTTTCTACTAGGTAGCACAGATTTTTTCAGAAATTTAACATCTTTATCAGTCGTAGCTAAGCTTATTAAGAAAGTGCTAGAAGGAATGGGTCAAATATTAGCCAGATATAAAGTGTATCCCCATGGAGAAAAAGTTGCCATAAGACTTACAGGTAATCTTTCATCTGAAAATGAGCCCTTACAAAGATCAGTAATGAGTTCTGCGGTGGTGCAGTGGTAGCGTTGTTGCCTCACAGCAAAAGGTTCTTCCGTTCGATTCTCGGCTTGGGTTGGAAGTGCCTTCTGTGTGGAGTCTGCATGTCCTCCCCGTGGTTGAGTGGGCATTTGAAAGACATGCGTTGAATGGGTGTGCCTTTGTTGAAGGTTGGGCATCGGGCCGGCAACTCGACACCATAAAAAAAACAACTACCAATCATTAGCGGACCGGACTTCCGCTGTGGCAACCCCTAACTGGGAAAAGCCGAAAGACAAACAACAACAACAACAAAGGTCAGTAATGACCAAGCAAGAGATACATAGCATAATGACACAGCCAATGCTTCAGCTGTTGGGGTCTGTTTTTGAAATAAAAACTAAAGAATAACCATTTAGAAGAAATAAGGAGGATTTTTTTTCTGACATTTATTTACCAATCTGCACTTATGGTGATTGCAGTCTTAAAGTAAGGCATCTGTTTCTACTATGCGGTGCAATCCATGACTATTTTAAAGGAAGAATAAAGTTACACATAGCCCCTTACTACAAAGAAAGGTGTAGTCAGAAAAAATACTTAGAAGGAATAGTAAGTGTCAAAGATTAATTTCACAAACTGCAGAATGATACCAGAATGCTTAGACTCAGTGCATTTAATGAAGCCCTCAGCACTTAGTATAATACAACAGTTTAGTCATGAAAAGTTTACTATGGGAATCTGCTGATATCCTACAGGGTACAAATCATAAGTGATTGTGGATTATCTGTTAACCCAGTCTATACAGCAACTCATCAGATACTTAACACTATAATTCATAGCCAGGTTCAGCTTTCTGATTGAGCCAGAAAGATTTTGGCTGACAGTTCTTTAAGCATGTAACACTATACCCTGAATTTGAATGATGCTATTAACATTTCAAAAAGCAACAGTGCAACATTACGTTAAAACCTAGTTACTTCAAACTTGAAGACAAAGAAAGGATTTTAGTTCACTTTACAGCTTGCTAGTTTAATTACATGCTATTTGTTCCAGTCCTTCCCAGTGGATGCAACAGCCAAATACAAAAACAGCAGTAAAGTAAATTTAACATGAGTTGTTTCGTTTTTACCATTACTTCTGAAAGCTCAATGGAATATTCAGCAACTCAAACAGATATAACACAAAGTGACTGAAGCTGAGTCTTGTACCAAGTTTATGTAGAAATTAAGAGTATTTTGTAAATGTTTTGGGATATGTACACAATCATATAGATGATGTGATTTGTTTTAATTTTGAAAAATCAATAAATTTGTTTAAAAAAATAAATGGAGTTATTTTAGTAGATGAACATTAAATGCATTTAGCCCACTACTCTTAGCTGTTTCATCTATGCCTCACTAATACAGATGCATTCATTGCTATACTACATGCAACTCCACTAACTATTTTTATTTACTTATTTTATTTATTTTACATTTGTTGACCAGGATAGTCCGACTGGATATATGTCCATTTTCAGCGGAGGCCTGGGGAGAAAAGCTCCAAGATAATAATACACATTGAATATTTAGTAAATACTAGTTTCAAGCAGATTACGGTTATAAGCAATACCAGCATTTAGCACATAGTGGTGCTGCGGTAGCATTGTCACCTCACAGTAAGATGCTGTCCGGTTCGATTCTCAGCTAGAGCGTCTTCTGCGTGAAGACATGTGCGAATGGGTGTACCTTTGTTGAAGGTTGTGTGTTTGGGCTAGTAACTCAGCATGTAAAAATCAACTACCAATCATTAGTGGACCGGAGTTCCACTGTGGTGACCCCTAACCGAGAAAAGCCAAAAGACACAGCAGTACTTACTTATTATAAAACACTTTACAAAACATAACATTATTTTCAAAGTTATATGTACATAACATTACATTAAGGTTTAAGACACACTGAACAGCAGTTATACAATTTACCTTTCCTGAAATGGTGTGGTAGAAAAAAGTTAGAAGTAGTTGAAGGTAAGGGACCTAAGTAATAGAGAGATCACTAGTTGGGGTTAGTGCAAGGACATAACCAATGAGTTTTGAAGTATTTCTTGAGTTTGTTTTTGAATTGAGTTAGTGAGGGTTCTAGGGTCAAGTCAGCTGGGTGTCTGTTCCATGTTTTTCCAACAGAGTTGGCAAACAGAGAGTTCCCAGATGAGTAGTTGGATTTGTATGTTTGAACTAGGAGTCTAGTGGATGATCGCAGTGGCCAGGTGCTGGTGTAGGGGCTGATAATATTTTTTAGTGCAGGTGTATTTTCTGGTTGTAAAGGACTTTATGTGTCACTGTTAGCTGGTTTTACTGCAGTAGGCTAGGCAGTTAAAGTCATCCTAGGCAATTTAGGTTGTGACAGTGGTGTGTCCGGTAGACTGTACCAGTAGCAAATCTGGCAATGTGGTTATAGCAGGATGATAGTTTATTAAGATCTGTTTTGTTTAAGTTGGAGACTAGTGGTGAGGCATAGAGAAGAGTTGATAGTAGATGGGAATGGGCAATTGCAGTTATAGCAAGTGAGGTAAGGAAAGGTTTGATTCTGTAAAGAGAGCCACGTTTTTTATTAATGGTTTTAATAGTTTGATTGATATGTGCATCAAACTTCAGGTTGTTATCAACTATGACACCCAGTAGTTTAATTTGGGCTTCTGGGGAGATGATAGTGCCATTGTTAGCGGTTATGTTGAAGGATGGCAGGGGGGTCTGTGTGTGGGGGAGAAGAAGAGCATCTTAGTTTTGTTGGGGTTTAGGATTAGATGTTAATTGGAGAGCCATGTTTCCACTGTATTGAAGGTATTTTGGGTTAATGTGAATCAAGTAGCTGGTGAGGTGTCAAAACAAATCAAGGTGGAGTCATCCACATATTGAATGCAGGTACCATCTGGGATGACTGAATGAAGGTCGTTGATAAAGATGGAGAAAAGAAGGGGTCCTAGTATCGAGCCCTGGGGGACTCCTAATGTGATGGGTAGGCGATTTCTGAGTATTCAGAAACAATGACAGTGTTTGTACTTTACCTCCTTTCACTGGGGATAGTATCTGATTATTATCACTGTCATTGTTAGTATTTATTATTTTTAATTCTAGAAAGCTCTGGTTAGGTTTAACTGCTTGGACCAAGACTACTTGACATGCTTGCTAAAAACTAGCTTTGATTGGCCCAGAATGTTTTAAACCTTCCAGTTATAAAATTACGAGTGGACTGATTAATAGAATTAATCTGAGAGAATACATAATAAGAATACGTAAATGATGTATTAATAACAGTATTAATATAAAGGTAACAAACAGTGTATATCTTTAAAAGAAAAATTGTAAAACCTTTTCCTATAACATTAATGTATTGTTTTTTTATCTTGATTTAAATAGACAATTAATTTATAGGTTTATTGATATGCTACACAATGATGACAAATTTCCCTAAGAAAGATGTTTCATATCTATACATTTCAGGGATATGTAATATTTTAACATCAAAAATAAGATTATTATAATATCTGATACAGTAGAACCAAAATCAAAAACAGCAAAAATCAGGTATCAGAGCGAAACACAGCTGGTAAGTTTTAAAACACATCCAAAGGCAACAATTCCATCCAGTGTAAGTCTTTTATTGAAACAAACAGATAAATCCGGAAAGCGCTTTCACCCAACAGGGCTTCATCAGACCATAATGCATCACTGATAACAACTACTTATATAGTAAAAAAGGCGCCAAAACTGAATTCAAATATTTTCTTAAAGTTTCAAGATCATAGTCTTATTAAACATCTTATTCTAAAAAATTAATTACATCACCATCTAAAAAAATAACAAAAATATATATAAAAATATATATAAAGAAATATGTGTAAAAGAAAATATATAAAAAAATATAAAAAACATATAGGAAATACATAAAAATATACACATTTTAATACAAATGCATAAATACTGATAAGAATATATACTCAACTAATAAATACTCTAATTTCATAAGAACACAAATTTCATGTGTCTATTATATACAATATATAATGGTCTTCACCAACTGGTGGACAATTGGTTCTATCTAAGCCTTCTAGACTTCAAAAATGGTTTCAGGGGTACCTTGTCATTAAGACCTGGATGAAAGTCAGCCCTGAACCGAATTATCCATTTAGCCTCCTGTGTTTCAGTACGGTTCCTAGTGTCACAGCCTCTAGGACCTGTGAATAACATCTCTATGACTCTGAAGGTGAACATATGTGTGTCATCTCTCTCCAATACATGTTTAGATAGTGCATTGACTGTGGACTTAATTTTAATTTGATAAATGTATTCACATATCCTGTCTCTGAGTTTTCTATCTGTCTTGCCCACATAGAATCCACCACATGCTGCAGAAGAAAATTTGGAGCTTTTCTCCCCGGGCCTCCGCTGTAAATGGACTCACGTCCAGTTGGACTATTGGACTATCCCAGTTAACAAATGTAAAATAAATAAATAAAATAAGTAGCAAGGTAAACCACATGCTCAGCCAGTCTGAATTAGAAAAGGGGTTGAGGATGGATGGATAGACAGACAGAGAGAGAGAGAGAAGTGTGTGTGTGTGTGTGTGTGTGTGTGTGTGTGTGTGTGTGTGTGTGTGTGTGTGTGTGTGTGTGTGTGTGTGTGTGTGTGTGTGTGTGTGTGTGTGTGTGTGTGTGTGTGTGTGTGTGTGTGTGTGTGTGTGTGTGTGTGTGTGTGTGTGTGTGTGTGTGTGTGTGTGTGTGTGTGTGTGTGTGTGTGTGTGTGTGTGTGTGTGTGTGTGTGTGTGTGTGTGTGTGTGTGTGTGTGTGTGTGTGTGTGTGTGTGTGTGTGTGTGTGTGTGTGTGTGTGTGTGTGTGTGTGTGTGTGTGTGTGTGTGTGTGTGTGTGTGTGTGTGTGTGTGTGTGTGTGTGTGTGTGTGTGTGTGTGTGTGTGTGTGTGTGTGTGTGTGTGTGTGTGTGTGTGTGTGTGTGTGTGTGTGTGTGTGTGTGTGTGTGTGTGTGTGTGCGTGTGCGCACGTGTGTGTGTGTGTGTGTGTGTGTGTGTGTGTGTGTGTGTGTGCATACATGTATCTGTGTATGTGTATACAATTCAGTCTATACAGTAATACAATAAGCATGCACCAGCAGCAGAACATACACATGATATATATATGTATATACACACACACACACACACACACAAATATATTTCAGTTTGGGCAAAAATTTTAGATTAACAGGACAGGGCTACACTATCAGATACATGTGCATCAAAAGTTACATAGCATTATGCAAAAATAGTATCCTACTAATGTAGTTGGATGTCTGTTAATCCAGTAACAAAGTAATCTTTCACAAAACATTTGCAGCCATGACCAAGGCCATAAGGGCAAGGATAAATTAGAAAGATAGATATGTAGAAATATACTAAGAATTACAGCCAACTAATTGTCATGTTTTTAGGAGGTATGAAAAAACTGGAATATATGAAAATCACATGCATACAAGAAAAGAAATTCAAACTCCACAAAGACAATGACTGGGGAGCAAAATTAAGCCCCCATATCCTGAAGCTGTGCAGCAGAGATCTCACGATCATGCCACTGTGCTGCCCCATTCACTACGACAATCAAATTGAATGTTATTCAAACAGAAAAAAGTTGGTAAAAGGTCAGATGATACTAGGGGTTCAAATGCAGGCACAATGTGCAAGAAAATGTCCTTTATGAGTTTAAATGCTTGTTTTTGAGGGAATGCTATATCATGAGTGGTAAGGAATTCTGTAGCTGGAGACCATGGAGGACAATGCTGATTCATCATAATGATTTTCAGACAGTAGGTATGACATTTAAGCCAAGGTTAGCTAAAAGAAGATTATGTAAAGGGGAATATTTGTAAAATCGTAGGACAATAAACAGCAGTGTTTGCAGCTTTAAGTCATATTTACTGTAAATCAGATCCTAACCAAATTCTTGCCATAGTATTTACCTAAGGGAACACAATGATGAATTTACGTAGGATGACCAGAGGCAAGAATGGCAATCCATTATTCAACTGGGGAAAAGGGGTGTTCAGGTTAAGGGATAAACACATTTTGTGAGTATCTAGTTTCAGTTCAGAGAATATTAGGAAATCTGTAAGTCAGTTTTAATTGGTAAACCACTTTATCAGAAATAATTTTAGTGTTAACAAAGAAAGTGAAGGGTTCACAAGCAAAACACATGTAATGCTCTCGTCCGGATAGTTATATAAGAATCTCTTGTACTATGGGGTACATGTCAAGTTACTGAATTGCTTTAAATTGAAAGCTGTTTGTTGGCTCAACATGATCCTACACAACATAGAAATACCAATTGGATCAGAAATGAGGATAGGGTTGTTATCTGGTAGGCGCTAAGGTGTTCAAAGAATAGAGATTTTGTTTTAGTGGAAGTGACAGTTAATTTGTGTTGAAGGAACTAAAAGAATACACTATAAACATCTGCCTGTTTACTTTATTTATATATTTCTTTGCTTACTTGTTTATTATTTATTTGTGTTTGTCAACCATGGTAAAGCATTGATCCACATGAACTCTTTTCAAACGCAGCCCAGGGGCACTGTATGATTAAGTGACTAGTTCACACAGTAGGCAAATGGAAGCTGGAGAAGTCAAACCCCAGACTAAAAGAAGCAGCTCGTAACAGCTAATAGCCTTAGTCCTCTTCATTAACTGTAACTTGGCAAAGGTGTTGCAACTGGATGGATGCTTGGGGGGACTAAGAGGATTAGAACATCATCAGTATCAGAATATATCTGGCAACAAACCCAAAACCTTCAAAGAGTTCTTCTTGGAATTTGTATCCAGTATTACATAGTAAAGACATGGCAATGATCTCTGGGGAAAGTGTTGATAAAGACAACGAAAACAGCACCAAAACCAAATGCTTTGGGAATATGAGATTTAAATAAAGGAGAAATGGAAGCCTCATCAGTCACACTATGACTTCACTCAGCTTGCAAGGAATCATTTCCTTACTATTTATTTAGCATTTTGTTAATCGGGTAAGCACAGTAGTCCAAGGACCTTTTTCAGTGATGGCCTTCTCAAAAAGGTATATAGTAATTACAAACTCACAATACATCCAATAACAGGTAATAATCCAATAAAAATGTAATTGTAGATAGTCTGAATAACTGGAAATTAACAGTTGTGAACTGAAAGACAAGCGGAGTACTAAGAGATTAGTTGTAAGGTGGGTCAGTAAACCCCCCAGTACTACTATGACTCAGTCATAGTCCATGTGGGTATAAATGACCTGAGACATAACCCTGGACTAAATGAAGGGAGACATGATTGATCTCTCAGAATATGTGTCACAGGCAGGTATGAACCAAGCATTCAGCAGCATTCTACCATTTCCAACGATGTTGCCACAATACCAGTAGAAAATGATTGACTTTAATAATTGGGTTAGCTACTTGTGTCATTCCAAAGGGGTCCAATATTTGTCAGCCTGAGAGTACATGATTAACAGGTCACATTGCTTTACCAGGGATTATCTTCACCTGTCACCACTAGGCTTTTGGAAATTGGCCAAAGCATTATCCACCACTATAGTGTCTTTTTTAGGCATTGCCAGACTGACAAACCTTCTAACATAGCAAAATCTACTCAGGATAAGCTAAAGGTATTACTGCTCAATTCTAGGAGTCTCAACAAGAAACTACACTCCCTGAAAACACTCCTCACCCTGTAGAATGCTGATAACTGTGCAGTTACTGAAACACGGTTCAAAGCCATGGAAAGCATCTTGACAGTGCATGGCTATAATGATTTTCAAGTGTTCAGATCACCCACTGCAGATGAAAGGGCAAAAGGTGGAGGTGTATCCATTTACATACAGGATAATCACACCTCAACACTGGTCGAGTAATATGACATGGTTAGCTACTACATGTTCAACTAACCATAGGAAAAATCCATTACAATATCCTTGCTAGCTACAGTTCCCCCACCATTAACCAGGAAACCCATACATCATACCTGAATGTAATGGAATCACTTACCATATAGCCCAATACCATACTCATAGGTGATTTCAACTACCCCTCCATTAACTGGGAAGCATACATGACCACTAACATGCAGGCTCAAAAATTTCTAGACTTTGTCAATGCAAATGCCCTGGAGCAGCTAGACTGCACTCCCACTAGGGGTACAAACATCCTAGACCTGGTACTCACAAATATGGGAGAGTGTTGCACCATCCCACCACACCCTCCTTTGTGTAATGTCCTTACTGATTAGATCAGATCACAAAGCAGTTTCCGTTGAAATAAATATAAAATTAGAACTCCCACCTAACCCCAAAACCTTTAAGAACTTTTCAAGGCAAACTGCCTCCTATTAAGTGATGGTATAGTTGGTTTCCAAGGTCCCCCAAACCAAGAAAACACAGAAGCTTATATGGAGGTGTACACAAAAGCCCTATACAACCATATAAACAACTGCATAGAAATGGTAGTACCAGAATGAAGTAAGTCTAGGACAAACCACAAAAACAAGCCACCATGGTGGATCATTGGTGTAAATAGGTTGTACAACAAAAGAAAGAAAATCCTGTCTAGAAGTACGACAGAATGTGCACAGCAGAGCAAACATTCCTTCAATAGTCTCAACAAGCAAATCAGGGGACTAGTCAAGTCTTTAAAAGCGAATTTTGAGGCAAAAATAGCCTCCCAAGCTAAGGATAACCTTAAGGTATTTTTCAGTTATGTCTGCAATCTTAAGGGCAATGCCCAACAATTTGCGGCATTAGATGTATATGGCATCACCAATACTCAGTCAGAAGATATAGCAAATCTGTTGGCCAATAAAGTCAGCTCAGATTTCACCTCCCCATCACCTCTAATTACCCCCCCAAGAAATATCCTCCAGCATTCCTCTACAAATTATCACCAAATAATAGTTTACCACTGCACTCAATAAAGCTAAAAACACAGCTTCATTGGGTTCCAACAATATCCCAGGATGCCTCTTAAATAGCTTGAAACAGGATCTATCAGGCCCAGTAGGATCTCTGTTTAACCACAGCCTCCAGACTGGCTTAGTCCCTGTAGAGTGGGGGACAGCAATAGTCATCTTTCTGCATAAAGGGGGACCATCAACAGACCTGTGAAATTACAGACCCCTAGGTTTGACTAGTCTAATATGCAAGGCCATGGAAAGAATAATCACGGACCTCATAAATAACAACGGAGGAAACCTCCAAACACTGGGCCAAACCCATTTCGGCTTTGTCAAGTGCAGGTCATACCTGTTCAACCTGGTGGACTTCTTTGAGGAAGTCACTAGGGCTATGGATGAGGGTAAAACAGTGCATACTGCTTACCTTGACCTGGCTAAGACATTTGACACAATTTGCCACTCAGGTATTAAAGATATACTCACAAAATTGGGCATAAATCCCTATGTCACCAGATGGATAGCCAAATGACTCATGGAGAGGACGCATGTTGTCAGAGAGGGTGAATCCAGATCAAGCAAGAGGCCAGTTACTAGTGGTCTGAATATACTTCTCTGAAGTCAAGGCTAATGTAGAAGGCCTTTAGTTGACTACGTTTGCTAATAACTGCAAGTTGGGGGCAATCACCGAATCCTCCAATGACGTAAATATCCTTCAGAAGGGTCTGACTCAGACTAGAATATATAGAATATTAGGTTGGTGCCAGAGCCATGGCATAAAACTAAATGCAAAAACATGCATAATCCTAAGATACACCCACACACACAGCTGTAATGTGTATGGCAATACTGTGGAAAACACATTTAAAGATGGGTGAGCATACAAATCTGATAAGAAAGAGTGGGATGATAGGAAATAGTACACAGCTGAGGGGGAGAGGATCAGAAGGAATTAGCACTGATTAAGAAACCATGCAAATTCAGGTGCGAAGAGGACACAGAAGATGAGCAAGGGAGGTATTTCATCTTCAGAGGAGTTTGGAAGTTAAAAATATAATATGTAGCTCACAACAGTATGAAACTAAACAAAGTCTTGCTGCCAACCCCACAGAGCTGAGTTTAATTAATTGCTTGCCTGGATACTGTCTTAGTGCCTCATTCCTTTTCAGTGATGAAAACTCCAGTCTGCACTGGCTGCAATTCCCACCTAATGTTATCATTTGTGTTACAGCAAAAATATGAAAACAAAATGATAACAGGTATCACTGTTTTAATTGCATAAAATGAGGATAAGATTTTAGATGGTTGCATTTACAAACTATCTTAAAGTCACACCTTCTGCTACTTTAAAAGTCATGACCCATAACTCAGAATGGTCTGGCACTACCCACAGAGGTGCGCCACAAATTGCCATTAACAGATTGGGGATGTACCAAATATCATCATTAACTGATCAAGGATGTGTCACATATCACCATTAACTGAGAGGGGATATGCCACATATCACCATTAACTGAGAGGGCTATGCCACATATCACCATTAACTTAAGTATAGATGTGTCACATATCACCATTAACTGAGAGGGGATATGCCACATATCACCATTAACTTAAGTATAGATGTGTCACATATCACCATTAACTGAGAAGGGATATGCCACATATCACCATTAACTTAAGTATAGATGTGTCACATATCACCATTAACTAAGAGGGGCTATGCCACATATCACCATTAACTTAAGCATAGATGTGTCACATATCACCGTTAACTGAGAGGGGATATGCCACATATCACCATTAACTTAAGTATAGATGTGTCACATATCACCATTAACTGAGAGGGGATATGCCACATATCACCATTAACTTAAGTATAGATGTGTCACATATCATCATTAACTGAGAGGGGATATGCCACATATCACCATTAACTTAAGTATAGATGTGTCACATATCATCATTAACTGAGAGGGGCTATGGCACATATCACCATTAACTTAAGTATAGATGCGTCACATATCACCATTAACTTAGGTATAGATGTGTCACATATCACCATTAACTGAGAGGGGATATGCCACATATTACCATTAACTTAAGTATAGATGTGTTGCATACCACCATTAACTGAGAGGGGATATGCCACATATCATCATTAACTTGAGTATAGATGTGTCACATATCACCATTAACTGAGATGGGATGGGCCATGTGTCAGTTTTTAATACATTTCAGAATCTGACTAAGCAATAGAGATATTTTTAAAGGGTCTATATTATAACATCGAAGTCTTACAACTTAGAATGTTATAATATCGAACCCATTAGATCGAAACATCAGAAAACCGAACAGTCAGAATAGCAAATTTTTTCCCAAGGAAAAAATTTGCTGTTCCGACAAACATACACACAACACAAGCAGACCAAAATAAATAATCCACACACATACCTTCACAAAACCCTACACTAAACCAGACATACACCACTAGCTATCCGCTTTCCTTAACCCAACCCTAACCCTAAGGTCCCTAAATATCGCACACTCACCTTACCTGCTCCCTAATCCTAAAGTCCCTATCGCACACTCACCTTACCCACTCCCTAACCCTAAAGTCCCTATCGCACACTCACCTTACCCGCTCCCTAACCCTAAGGTCCCTATCGCACACTCACCTTCGTTCACACACGTACCTTAACCCGGTCCGTAACCTTCATTTCAGAGTCGAGGAAATGTGAATAATTTGTTCAGCTTAAAGAAGAACCACATCCACAGACTCAAAACATGTTTATTTCATCATGGTTTGGTGTTTCCTACATTTTAACACCACTCTGTGACTATTTACAGGTTTTTAAATATTTTTATACATCATTTCTGAGTCTGACCACATGGAGTTCTGGCATCCTGAAGTAATTCTGACTGTTTAGTCTGTCTCTAGGTATCCCAAAATACAGTGCTTGTCTGTAAAAAGTTACATCACGCAGGCCTCTTTTTTTTCTAAAGCTCCTGTCACTGCATTGATTTTACATGCATACACTGCTGTCTTTCAGTCAGTTTTAAGTAACATTTCATGCCGTTCAGTGACTACTTAAAACACAAACAGTGCAAATGCCACAAAACAGACTTTCAAAGTGCATTTTACTGCTGCTTCTTTTTAGAATGGCTACACTGCATTTTTTGTGAAGCCTGAATTGTACTACTTTGACTCATCTCCCATCCCCCTTCACACCTAACTTCCCTAGCTGTCAATGTGTTAAGGGTAATTTGAGCTGCTACCTGCTGTGATTGACAGCTCACAACAACTTGGCTTATGTACTGTTTCCTTGCTCTACCCTTTACTTTCTGTATGGGTAGGGGAAGGACGGGGAGCTGTGACATCACAGCATGGGTGGGTTTTTAGAACAATCATAGTGATGTCAGTTTGGGGAGGCAACTGGCCAGAAAACTACCTGTATTCAGTGGCCTTGATGACATCAATGAATTGGAGACTGCAGCAAGGGGAGGATAAAAGTTTTTTGAAAGTGAAACCACCACATTGTAGTAAGGTACTGTTCTAGAGGACAGAAACAGTCAATTTAAAATATTTTAAATGCTGCGTTGTTGTTTATTCATAGCAGGGACAATAAATAGGGAGAAAAATAACACATAAGTTGAGTATTTAATAATAGAATCCTGTTGTTGTCCTTTAACTAATTTTGAGCTTAAAATGGATGGGGAGAGTGCAGAATAGGTGATACACTGGCTGAAACAGGATATTCTGCAGGTATATGTTGATTTTGTATAACAAGAATAGCAGGGTACAGAAAGTGATATATTAGGCCAGGAGTAGAGGAGGATAGAGGAAGAAACTGAAGGTGCAGTTTAGTGTTTGTTATTGAATGAAAAGTGTTTCTTCACTGTTGTCAGGGAAGGGTGAGAAAAGCAATGAATGAAGAAGCACTGTTAATATCAAGAGGAAGTGGAGGAAAGGAATCATGCTGTTGGAGCTTCAGAGGAGTGTGTAGCATAATACATAATGAAGCATATGGCAAAATAAGTGTAGTTAGAAAAAATTCTAAGCAACTATAAAACGAAGCTTAATTAAGTGCCCTTTCATGTGGCCTAGCAGGAAATTGACCTATCCAAAATGTTGTTACTGACAAATATATGAACTTAGCTGTATGACATACTGGCCCAATATTCCCCATAAATACCTAACATTGCAGGAAGATGGAATATTGTTCAAATGAAAGTAAATATCAAATGCATAAAGATAGGCTACACAAATAATGTGAAAACAGTGAAATGGTGCCAAGATAATTGGTTACTGACAGCTGCAGCCATGAACACTACACAGTGAAACAGCTGCAGAACACTTAAAGACTATTTTACCTGCATGTAATGAATACAACTAGATATCTTTCTTTTAATTTTAGAAGTGGGTTCAGATATGCTAGGTGCTGAATTCCTAAGGGCAAAACACTGTATTCTTTAAGGTGTCATTTATATCTTGTAAGAGATAGTTTAATTGAAGGCATGCTGCTAGTTTAGGAAACAGACACGAAAGACTATCGTCAACATATTGTGGTCTTACTGCATATTAAAGCTATACCAATGAAAATGTATAATTTTGTTTTCATAATACATATCAATTCTAAATCATTGCATGGAGTTTGGAGGGGCCATAGTATGTAGAATATATAGAATGATGATAACATACAAATTAAAAGTGCAGTTAAACAGCATTTACTTACTGAAGTTGTTCCTGGCATCTCAATGCACAGATTAATGCAGCTGATGCAATGGAGCCTGGATCATATACTGAAGTTTATAACCATTAACAGCGCCTGGCTTTCTGTGAAAGATATCATAATATTTTGCATGTATATTTTAATATTATATTAATTGAAGCATAGACTTTACTTTGCTAAGGTTACCCAGACTCACAGCCATTTAGCTCTGTATCTCCTTATATATTATGGCATCCCATACTATAACTTGCTATTAGTACTGACAGTTTTTGTTTACATGCTGACATTGGATATTATAGAATATCTGTGTACATTATAGAATGTATGCCCCTCTTCTCATCTCACAATGACACTGCCTGTGCTATTGGCACCACTGTAAGATGCCTTATGCTGAATTACTAATATGTCAATCTGCTCTTTTTCATCTTTCAAGGTTTTTTTTTTTTTTTTTTTTGAAAAAGACTTCTAGCCATATCTCTCAGTGATCCCTGATTTTGCCTCATATTTGTGTCCTGTCCCTCAAAATTGTTGATTTGTTCTGGTAAATCACCAAGGATTACAATTAGTCAATAATGCCAGATATAAGAGTTTCATGCTTCTTATTGTTCAGAAAATAAATGTGGATGCTAAACCTATCGTTCTATTTATTAACATTTTACGTGAATTGGAATATTAGTTAAATACTGTTTCTGATTTGGGGTCTTTATCTCCCCTTTACCCTATTATCTTTGGTGTTATCTCTGATTCCTGACTAAAGAATTTTCAAGCTATACTTCTAGATGAAAAATCAATTTTAACTTTTATTCTACATATTTATAAGTGTTTCCTTCTAGTCCACATGCTGAGCAGCACCTGTCTTTCACTGTTACACTGTTAGTTTTATACACAGCTTCTGCTGAGACCTTACTGTTGAAGGTCATTTTTTAACTGTTTGTTGCTCTGTCTTTCTCAGCCATTAAGCCACCTATTAATCTGTATACAGTGTTTTTCTTCTGCTGCAATGTTCATATGTATGTTAAAAATGGATACATTTAGGCCTGAGACACGGCTACAAGGGGTCTTCACGGCTGTCCATTTACTCAGTTATCAAATAAAATAAACAAATAAGTAAATGTTTACCTACAGCTCTAGTGTGGATATCATTAACACATCAGTCAGGCACAAAGGATCACAGTAGGGAAGGATGAAGAAAGAACTGCAGGCTATCAAATAATAACAGTATTTGCATTCCATGTTCAGCTGAAAGTCATGCTGTCTTTGGTTTATGAAGACTTGAGAAAAGTGACGACAAAAGCTGAATATAGAACCAATGAAGTCAAACAACAGTACCCCGTTCATACATGAATGAACAGTTGTGTCACCTTCTATACCTTTAATTCTAATATCTTTATTTGACAGCTACTCTCTTTAGTTCAACAATTATCATGTCTTTTGATTTTAGAAAAATCAATAATTTCTGATACAATACACTGAAAGAATGTACGCAGGTTTAATTGAGTATGAGTTTTCATTCTCTCTCTCTCTCTCTCTCTCTCTCTCTCTCTCTCTCTGTTTCTGTTCCTCTCCATCTTTCTTGTATAATCATCTTCAATAACTGGAAGATGTAGGAGGTTTGATATTAGAAAAGGGGTTTGGCTTAGTGAAAAAGAAAAATGTTAGATTTATGTGATTATACTTACAGTAATCTTTCTGATCACTGTTCTTTGGAAAGATTTCCTCATCTGACCTTTCATTTTCTGTAATTCACGATCATGTATGACTAAATGGGAGTGGGAGGTGATGTAATTTAATAATATTTGGAATCAAGCCAAATAATGTCTTTATCTGTTCAAACTTTTGAGTTGGGTAATAAACAGCTTTGGTCTAATTGTGTGCTTTAGTGATCTAATGTCTTGCTGATACAGTATTATTGCATCAGAAAAGGCAAACTAGTGATTGTGCTGTCTGCTTTTTAACCAACTGATAGGGTGAGAAAAACACTCATGGTTGCACAAATGTAAAAAATAATAATAATTTATTTGCTGCATTTTACGGGTATATTTGTTACAGATTAGAGTCAAAGTTTAAGGCAACCATGACATTTTGGCAAGACATATAGTTGGTACAATAAAGTAAATCTTAAAGCAAATAGTTTATCGATTGATGTGTTTTTTACAAGTCATCCTTTTGTGATAAGATGTCGAGTTAATTACAGCACATTTATATAAAGTCTGTTTTCTAGCTAATATCAGACTCCATCATTAAGGACACTAATTTCTAATTTTCTGGAAAAATATGATAAAAGTCTAGAAACTTAATTGCATGAGTATTTGAAAAACATGCAGTCTTTCACTATAATTTGTAATTTTGTTTTATATTTGCTACTTGTAAAACTGCAGTTTGTGTTTTGTAATCAGAATCTGTTTCATTGTATACATTTACTAAAAACTTACAATGGAAATCTACCAATAACCAGAAATTTCAATTACTAGTCCCAGTTATAATTTCTGAAACCTCAGCTTCAGTGTCCCTGCTCATTGAACAGCGGTGCCATGATCAGTGGCCCTTGGTTCTCCAGCTCATTTCTTGTCTGGGATGCTATCTTTGCCGAGTCTGCATATACTCTCTGTGGCTTTTCATTAGGTGCTCTGTTTTTTTCCACATCCCAAAGGCAGGCTGTATAATGGTGATCCTCCATATCACCCATAGGTTTTAATGAGGGTATGTGAGTGCATGCGAGTGTCTATAGATACATAGACAGGTATCCTACAATGGGCTGGTATCTTGTCCTGAAGTAGTACCTGTTCCTTCTGCCCACTGATTTCCAACATAAATTCTAGTTCCACTATGATCCTGAAATGGATTAACTGTTTAAGTGGAAAATATACAAATGAAAAACAACCAAAGTGACATATGAAGCCACTGGTTTAAAGGCTGCAGCTGTGTGTTGTAACAAAACAGTATTCTAAAAGCCATCTCTAGACTATGAAGGCTAGCCTTGTATGTATAAATGCAGGGATATGAACTCAACAATGAGCTGAGGGTTTGTTGAAGTAGATGAGTTTTGCTTCCTTTGCCTGGAAGGGAGGAAAAAGATTCATATTTACATCACTTCTATCAAACTGCCACACGGAGCTCAGATTTGGGAGAAAAAAAGGAATGTTGCATGTGTGTCTGTGTAGAAAGACTTGAGTGCATCCGGGTGTAGGACTGCCTGTATAGGGGACCACTTTATGCCCAATAATCTGGAATGCCCCCAACTCTTAACCAAAACAGTCCAGGAAACAGATTACTCATTTATTTAGGTGCTGCCATGTGAGGAAAGGAGGGAGTTGGCACTGAGAAGAGGTATAGGGCAAAACAGTAAAATAATACTGAACTAACTGTACTTTCTTCTGCTGCTTATCCTTCTAAAACAGTTTACAGAACTAGTAAACGTCAAAAAAATCTTTACAAAAAATAGATACATAACTCTGTTTATTTTACAGGTTAGGATTTACATTTTGTTTCTTTCTTATTTATTATTTATTATTGACTTAATAGGGAAGTGCAAGATCTTCCTTTCCGAGAGTAGATGAGAAACTACAGTTAGTCTCCTGGCAGTATACTATGATGTCTCAAAACCGGATTACAATTTTATGTATGTAACAAACTATAGAAACAGCTGAACTCATAGTCTTAAGAGAAAAAAATGTAATGTTTTCAAGCAAAATTGCACAATATTACTTTTTGAGTCGATTAGTATTAGATATATGTGGAATGCAGAAGGAACAGTATGAGATTATTAGGTATCTCATAATATGATGTGCTGGTAGCTTCTTTAGGTATGGATGGTCACTTGCCTCCACATTCATAGTTACTACAGCTGCTGGCATGAGCACAGTTTTGAATATTTCTCCATGAAAATGATTTTCTTTTATCTATGCCTGCCTTTTGCATTTGTTGCAGCATGTGTTATTTCATCTACTTAATTATGCATTAGAAACATTTTGGTTATTAAAGTACATTTATTCTGCTCCTTTTACTTTTTTCTCTTTTTGTCACATATTTGAAGATGAGGCATTACAAACATTATCAGAACTTTGTGAAACATGTTCACTTACCACCAGTAGGTGTCAGTCTCTTAACATCCCAAGCCACTCATGGATCCTATCCTGTCAAGCTTGAGACCGAAGCAGCCTTTGGACATCCCTTTCTTGTTTATGCCTTTGTACTTCTTAGAAGGGTTTGGGAAGTCGTGCAATATTCGAGCCCAGGCAGCCTTAGAACGTGTGTCAATGCGAAGATCCCGTAACAGACGACCTTTGGTTCGGATATTTTCTAATTTACTGTTACCCTCCTGTTCTGTAGAAGTCAAGTATTCCGACAGCTCTTCTCCTAAAAGATTTCTTAATGACTGTTGTGATAGTGGGAAGAGTGAAAATTAATATATTTGTACAGACACAACCAAAATGCACATGTAAATCTATCATAACCATATATCCATGCTACATGTGAATTTATCTCATAAAGCTTAAACAGCTTTACCATATAGGTACTGTAATACTGCTCACTTTTGATTTTACTATGTTTGTAGTATTATTTTCACTTCTTAAATTATAATTTGTTATTTTACAGTAAGCTTCTCCAGGTCACCCATGAAAACAAATTATTTTCTTTCCTTGAGCATTGTTTTTCTTTTTTGCTAAAACTTTAAGGAAGGCATGAATAAACAAATAAATAAATATATAATGACAACATTCCATATAAGATACAGAAAGTTCTCTAGTGGAGGTATCTAGCTGCTGTTAGCCAGGAAGGCTTCACCAAAAAGTTACTCTGACTTTTGAAGTGGGAACAAAAAAAGAAAAAGGACTTCAGAAACATGTCATATAAGCAGCATTTTCCTAGCTTGTCTATCACCCTACGTTTATGATGAATTATTGGTCAGAAGGGTCTACAGCTTATTTATTTCTTATTACACCCAGCCAAACAAGTCTCTCCTATGCATTTTTGAATTCTGCCATTGATGTTATTGTCATTTCTTCAGGTTTGTTCTAATCACTCACTACTCTTTCCAAGAAAAACTTCTTCCTCATATCTACCTTCGGCCTTCCACCTTTTATCATCAAATCTTTTTATCTTGTTGCCATATGTCTATTTTCTTACTCTCTGCATACCCATGAGGTACTTGTTTCTGTAATAAAAACCTTCTGCCTCATTTCTTCACACATACATACATTAAGTTGATGTCATTCTCTATGGTTTCTGATAAAGACTGAATTATTTCTATTGCCATCTACTGGAGGCATCTCTAGCCTGTCTATATCATAGCAGAAATAAGGTATCCAGAACCAGATACAGTCCTTTCAATGGGGTTTTATTGCTGATATCTCTTCCTATGTTCAGCATTACTCTCACCTGCCTTCCTGGCCATTCTGTCAAAATAGCTTCTTATGTTTAGTTTACATGGCCTTTCCACTTTTGTTGCTGAAACTTCTTCCTCTCCAGCTGTGTTCTGTTTAAAGCTTATTACTTTTGTGGTTTTGTTTGGAATTTAAATTGTGTTGCCATGTTTATATGATTCTTCTAGTCTTGCCTTGTCCCCTTCCAGCCTTTCTATAACTTAGGTATAAATCTTGTTCCATGTGCTCCTGGCATCAGTAAAGGTGAGTACTTTTACTTGCAGACCTCCTTTGTCACTTAGCAGATGGGTACCTAGCTGGTAGCCATTGTTTCATAGCCACAAACTTCATTTAATATGACTCTTATCTACCTTTTGTTTAATCAATATTTTACACACACTACCACCACTAAGCCCCCTCTGAGGGTAAATGGTTCGTCAACTTTCTGAGTGCTTCTTTGTCAGATGTCTTGGTGAAATCGAAACAGGCCATGTCTACAACCCTTTTATAGTTTACTACCCAGATTCCCAAAGAAAGACATCTGTTAGATTTGTCTGACATTACATTTACTGATATGAAGTAATGATCCCTTGGGGCTTGGCCTCCTTTGTATGAATCAGTAAACCAACAACAGTAACTCTGTTAAGAAATATAAATCCTTCCTCCTTTCCTTCACCTTTGAAATCACAAATCCATTCGATCCTTCCAGTAATTTCAAAATTGCACTAAATAATCTTCCTCAGAATCCACCTTAGCCTCAAACTGAATCTGCAGCTACTTTCCACTTCAGAGAAATTTCTGTAATAGAAACACCCTACTAAAAACCTTAAGTAATGTTCCCCTAAACATTCCAAGCTACAGTACAGCTGATATTGATAAACCTATTACGTACATCTGCAACCTATCACTTCCTACTGGTATACTCTCTCTAGCTTTGAAACATTCCATCATTATCCTTCCTTCCCAAAGTACCCTCCCTCAAAACTCATAAGAGTGGTGGTCTATCTCTACTCTTTGTCCACTGGCTAACATGTTAGAAAAACTTACAAACAACTAAAGGACATAAATATCGATGGTCTTTTATCAGATAAACAGCATGGATTCAGGAACGTTTTCAGCACCATAACTATTCTACTCTCTGCAACTAGCTCCATCCACTGTAACACCAAAGAGGGTCTCATTACTGCTAGCATTTTTATAGATATGACTAGAGCATTTGAAATAGTCAACCAAAGCTTTCTTCTCGGCAATCTTGCTAAACTTAACTTTGGCCAAAATACTACTAAATACTATCTAAAACTATCTGAAGAACAGAGCATTTCAGATTTTAATCTCTCTATCCACAATGGGTACACTTATCAAAGTAGTCCCTAAAGGCTAAGTCCTTGGCCCCTTCTCTTCTCATTATTCATCAGTGATCTCTCTGATGACTGTTAATGACAATCTCCTACTTCTAGCTTATAAATGTCTCAACACTCTGCAAAGCCAGCTTCAACCATCATTCTCCAATCTCATCCGTTGGGCTTCAGCTAATAAACTGCTTATAAACCATTAAAAAATAATGTTATGCTATTTTTGTTCCCTCACAAATACCCTCAGTTACCCACACTTACAATATCAGACTACCAAAATAAAATCATTCCTATCATTGCTGAATATAAATACATAGGTCTTACCCTTAACTGTTCTCTTATCTTCTCTATACACACACACACACACACACACACACACACACACACACACACACACACACACACACACACACACACATGCACACAATGTTGTGAACAAAGACCTTTCCCATCAAAGCAATGCTACATAATTTCTGACCTTCTCTCCCTTATAGCTAGATTGCCCTTAGCTAAAAATATTCTTCTCCCTAAACTGGAATACCTCTATCTCTCCAGTATAGATCAGTCACACAGAGCTTTTAGTGAAGATGCTCACTAAAATCAGACGTAGCTATGTATGTATGTATCTCTTCTTTGTTTTTCATTATTAATTACGTACGCAAACTAGTACTTACTATATATATTTATACTACATATTTGTACCACTCTATTTTACTCTTCTGCTATGACTGCCCACCTGGCCCTGGGTCATAGCTGAAAGGGTCTTTGGACCAGTCAACCTATCCAGTTAACAAATAGAAATAAATAAATAAAACTTCAACTACAACTGAATTGGATAAGACTGTCGGTGGCTTTTCTAATAAACTAGGAAATATTGGCAAGAACACAGTAGTAGTTATCCTACTCCTGTTAAGAAATGCCACTAGGACAGAGCATGCAGGTAAGACCAAAAATGCATTATCAGTCTGCAGGTGCTCTCTTTGTGCTCACAACCTACTGACATTCAAGAAGACAGAATGCTGTAACCCCAGATCAATATTTTCCATTTCCCATATATCTGTCAACTGACTGACTTGTTCTGACTGTAAGGTGTAGCTTCTTCTATAATGTTGGAAGGCATGACATGGGAACATATGAAACCACTGATTTAAAGTGTCAGGGCACCATGACAGTGCAACCCAGATGCAGAACAACGGTAGAAGCATTCACAGGTTGTGTGGGCAAGGTGAAGCTCTGCAATTCCTCACTTTATGTCTAGGATAATGTGCAGCTGACTCAGCCCAAATGATTATTTACATTATACTCTACTTCATAACTGGTCTGAGCATTATTGCCAAGAAGTTCAAGTGGTTTACATGGGGTCATGCTGTGCGACAGTTACACTTACTACCATTTAGCAATTCCATACATCACCCATTTGGTTGTTTTAACTCGTATTGTGTTTCAAAGCATTACCTAGTTAGCCTTCAACTTTTAAATATTCTGGAAGCTAGCTCTGTGGTACAGAAGGATGGAGCCAAGACTGTGGCCCAGTTCATTCAGAGAGTTTAGGTACCAGTTGTGCCACCCAGGGAAGGGTGGGAATAAGGGACTAATGTTGCCTTGCCTATTGTGAGGACAGAAAGGAGAATACGCTTGCTACAAGGGCACTGGTTGTTAGTGGTCTTGTGGGACTGCAGCAGAAATTGCCAAATGGTGATGTCTGTAGGCTTGCCAAGCAGAAAGTAGTACTGCAGATAGAGTTTAGTATGTGGAAATACACAGGAAACATCTGGCTGTACAGGCCCTGCCCCAGTAGGAAGATTGCTGGCTACTATGGGGAAGGGGCTAGTATATAATGCTATCCCACCCAGCCATGGATGTTGGCTCTGTATTCTCATAGTCTCACCCCTACTGCCTGTTTTTTTTTCAGACATAGTGGAGGAATGAAAGGGTGCAGTGGTGACACACAGGGTTCAATGGCTAGGCTGTGGGGGGGGGGGCAAAAAATGTTTAGTTGTATCCCTCTCCTCAGTAGCTGATACCATACTACATAGGGCACAAATGGTGTAATGTAGGGCACAGATGGTGTAGTATAGTGTACAGTGCACAAATGGTGTAGTATAGTGTAAAGTTTACAAATGGTATAGTATAGTGTATAGTGTACAGATGGTGTAGTATAGTGTACAGTGCACAAATGGTGTAGTATAGTGTACAGTGCACAAATGGTATAGTATAGTGTACTACAGTGCACAAATGGTATAGTATAGTGTACTACAGTGCACAAATGGTGTAATATAGTGTTCAGTGTATAAATGGTATAGTATAGTGTACTACAGTGCACAAATGGTGTAGTATATTGTAAAGTTTACAAATGGTATAGTATAGTGTATAGTGCAGAGATGGTGTAGTATAGTGTACAGTGCACAAATGGTATAGTATAGTGTACAGTGCACAAATGGTGTAGTATAGTGTAAAGTTCACAAATAGTATAGTATAGTCTATAGTGCTCAAATGGTGTAGTATCATGATTTTAATCTACACAAGTTTGGAAATCAAGTAAACAGGCTCAGGTTGTCACATGCATACCCATTTCAGTAAGCAAATTCACTTATTAGTACTGTAGTTTATTCTGCTGCATTAAAAAATCAGTAATACAGGACTTCCAGGTACTGAGTGTGCAACTGTATATAAAACAGAAAATTTCTGCTACTTTAAAAAGCATGTTTGCAGAACATATAAGGATTTATTTGTCATTAACTGTCATTTGCTTTGCTGCCTCCTGACAAATTTTAAGTAATACTGTTATAATCTCAAAAGTTGGTGTGCATTCTTGTGTTTCATAACTCGACCTGTGCAAATCACACTGCAGCAGCAAAATGATCATTTACCATTTGGAAAAGCAAAAGTTATGCATCTGTCCCATAAATGCTTATCATATTACATTCATCATCTACAATATAAAAAAAATCCAACAATCAGATCAGCAAAATTACATAGTTAACAATTGGAAGTCAACCAACATAAGAAATGTAAATAAAAAGTGATTTTTGCTGGGTGGAACACATGCCTACTGTACCTGCACCCAGAGAGCTAATATATTCTTACTCTAAGGTTACATATCCTTGAGGAAAAAGGCCATCTCCCTTACTTGAAGTTATGCAGCTCCTGTATACATTAATGGTGAGATCAGCCATTTAATCTGATAAACCAATTGGCTAATTTTCACATTGTGAACAATACAGAAGGAACCATTGCTTACCAGGAACTGCTCAGCAAATAGATGCATACCAGAAATTAAGAAACATAGATGTCAGACAGGAAATATATCTGTGATGTCTTGTCCATACACCCCCTCTCTCTTGGCCATTAATGGCAAACATAAAAAAACAAGTCCTCTTCAAAATATATCCAAATAAGCACCACCTTAAGTCCCTGATGCACCCAGAGATGCAACCACCCCCACATTAAAATATCTTAAAATAAATTAAATGCCACATCATATATGACATGTAGAGCACACACCAGCCAAATTTATGTTCATGTAAGCATGCAGATCAACTAATACTTTCATGATACAACTGATCTGCATATTTACACAAATGTTCAACTGCAGAAACTACAAAAACAGAACACAGTCCTGCAATATGATGGCTTATGAAAAAATATTTTAAAATAATCATTTCCTAACAGCAAAGACTATGACTTGTTCTTGAGTTGGACTGCAGGACAAGTAATCGCAGGACATGCAGTCTGGATCAGTAAATCCTACTCTGATAACAAAAAGATGACACGCATCAAAAGTCCTGCTGAGTAAATCAACAGGAGTGACCACACACAGTGACCAAACCACTCATTTGGCTACTACACAGAAATAAAAGCACCATAGCACATGATTTTATGAGAAAACATGCGCCTCTACACCCCTATGTAGGGCCAATGTCCCCAAACTCCCTACTACCTATACATTCTAAGCCTGAGATGGCCAAAGAAAAGGGAGGTCTGACATCTTTGTTTCTTAATTTCTGCTGTGCATCTACAAAGAAAAGGAACAGAATGGCCCTTTTTCTGTTTTTCTGATCTCCAAGATGACAAGTAAATAGTGAAGTAAAGCTGCATGATTATCAGTACTTGCAGTCTCCAACAGCATTCAGCAGGATTAGCTTTCAATGTCTTGGGTCTGATGAATGGTCTTTTGCTTATTAGGTCCAAGACTGAATGTTCTATTCCCCAAGGATGTGGTATTTTACTCCTGCTTCACATGTTGCTTTCACAAGACATAGCCAAGTGACTTAACCACATAACTAGGTAAATTCCTAATAACACACTTGGAGTACCTTATTAAAATTATACAGTGAATTTAAAATATCATTAATTTTTACTTAGCAGGTGTAGATTACTGCAAGCTTCATCATATTGTTGTAATGTGTGTTGACCAATGAGGTTACAAGGTGCTGAATGCCTTGTATCTTCTGCTCCATATGATGCCCTCATATTTTCCATTTTTTTGCTAGTTTTGAAATGATAAAGATATATTGTTATAATTTAATGATAACCTTTTGTCAGCAGTTCCAAGTAGTTTTTTCCCCACCTGCCTCAGTAAGTTAAAAAAATCCCATTTGCTTAAAGTTTATTATGGTTTAATAAAAATAACTTTAACCAGAGATTGCTGACCATTTATTTAATTAATTTGTTAACTAGAGATGTCTATCTTAGAAGGACCGATTTTAGTGGAGTCTTGTGGGATAAACCCAGGCAAAAGCCATGGTAAAAATGTAACAAATAATATCAGACATCAGTGTACATCACAAACATTAAAAACAGAAATGATCAGGATAATAAGATATTCATTTACTTAATGTTGGATCCAACCTCTGCATGGGAGATTTGTCACCATAGGATTTAATGTAAACTAAATAGACACTTGTCATACTGTCGAAGATCACATGCCATGTGTAGTATTTCATTTGTTAAGAAATAAAGAATGACAAGGGTAATCAGAGTCAGACAGCAAGTAGTTACTGAAAGTAGTGCAAGAACAATCAAGTTATTCTGATCTTTAACAGTGATTATTAATACAGTCGTGATGCACACCCTCACAGTGTTTAGGGAAATCCTTAGTAGAACAGTTTAACAATAATTCACTGATAAAGGCTCACAACAGAAGAATTGTGTAGCACTAAGGTATGTCTTTCAGGAAATCAGGGTTATTCCTAGACCCTTGTATCAGCCCAGAACAACAGATACTAACTCTTGTAAACAGAATGATTGCTTCAACTTAAATTCCAGTAGATGTCATGATGCTCATAAATAAATAAGTTAGTTACCTGGATGATGTTTGGATTGATAGACTGTGTGCACTTAATTAGTATTATCATTATTATTATGACTGGTATTACCATAGTGTATTTGTAATATGTTCAGAGTAAAAAAAGGATATTTTTCTAACACCCCCCCCCAAAAAAAAGATTTTCTCTTAAATCAGTACAAGGGCACCAATACCAATAAAGCATTTATTTTTGGCCTAGGTGATCTGTTCTTAAGGCTGAAGCACATTTGTTGCTTTAGAGTACCATATTACTGTATGAAGAAAAGTGCCTGTGCTCAACATATAAAATTATTTTGGTATAAAACTCAGAGAATATTCTGTATAGCTTTCTTTACATTTTCCCAGCTGTTGAAAGTAAGCTCATTAAACTGAAGTGGTAACTTGTGTTGTTCAGGGTGACTTTAGAATGACAATGAACTCCATGTTGTTCCACTTAAAACACCTCATAATATTTAGGGATTTTGAAAATATTTTCTCGGGTATAGCCTTTCCAGAACAGCCCTACCTCTCTCCCTACCATGGAGCAGCAACAGAAGGCTTCTAGCAACCATAAGCAACAGTACGACAGACAAAGCAGTCAAACAATAACTTTATTTGTTTCCTTTACTTGCTGCGCACATCTATGACAACACTGCCTACATATGGGAGTAACATATCTTGGACATGTATGCCACCTTTTAAGTCCAACGTCTTCTGTAGGAAACAGGCAACTGAAAATGCCATTCATCCAGGTGATCATTTTGTGAGATTGCGGTACAGTGAAGATCGGAAAATTTGCCCTTTCCTCATTGTAGTGAAATCTCAGAGTTGGTATATATAATTAGTTGGGGGTGTGGGGGGTGCAGCTCCCCACAAAAGTGATTTTGATGAGTGGCTTTTTCGGGTTTTAAGCCGTTCGACATTTGGTCTTTTCAGTGTTCTAATATATAGACCCAGCAAAGCATACCCCAAACCCATTATAGACTGGAGAAGCTTGGACAGAGCACAGGCAGTTAAAAACTGGTCTACATCACATGAAAAACTGAAACTGGTCCTCTTATTACCTGATTAATTAAATTGTATATACAGTTTTCTGTGCTACACCTTTCCATTTTACCAATGTTGTGAGATCTGAATACTACTATTAGTACATTTCACACTGCCTTTTCAGGGAAATAACTGGCAACTATACTCCTGCAATGTTTCAAGCATACCGCTCAAATCTCAGTAATTCCACAGAATGTCCAGATTTTCATGATATTTTCGTCTGCTTCTCATAATATTTGCAGATTTATGGCAAATCACTGAGGACTGAAATCATTAAATATTGACAGAATTTGAGTTTCAGACTTCACATCCTTCAGAAAATGAATACTAATGCAAACCTATTATTCTAGCAACTTTGTAAGTTTATAAGAACAATATCTAAAATCTTTCCCTGATTTTTGGGTCTTTATCCCCTCCAGTTATTTTGGTTTTGTCCAGAATTATTGCTATAAGATGTTAAGAGGAATGGTTTCTAGTCAAATGATTTTACTGTTAAATACACAATTATTGGCCAATAACTTAGTTTATTTCTCCAAAAATATAACTTGTCCAGCCTGCTTTTACTATAGAAGCAGTGCAAGGTCATATTACCGATTTTTCTTCAAAAATTTACCTATAACCCTAGAAGGCAAATGCGTTCCTGATAAAACTAACATCTCTTATTCATTCAATCATTAATTTTTGGTTCCATAACTGATGTCTGGGAAAAGGAAAACTTTTTCAGACACAAACCAGGCCAAAACAATACAAACAGGAGTGTGTTTGGAGGTTAGAGTAAGAGTTAGGTTAGTGTTGTGTGCATGTATGTTGGCACATGTGTGTGTGTGTGTGTGTGTGTGTGTGTGTGTGTGTGTGTGTGTGTGTGTGTGTGTGTGTGTGTGTGTGTGTGTGTGTGTGTGTGTGTGTGTGTGTGTGTGTGTGTGTGTATGTGTGTGTGTGTGTGTGTGTGTGTGTGTGTGTGTGTGTGTGTGTGTGTGTGCGTGTGTGCGTGTGTGCTTGTGTGGCTGTGTGTGTGTGTTTCTGGGTTAGTATTGTGTAGTATTGTTACAGAAAAGGTTTTTCTATGGTACAAGGGCAGATACAGAGTTAGGGTTAGCACAAATTAGTAAGGTGATATAGGGGCAAAGACCCCTGTCTTTTTTACTAATAAGTGCTAACCTTAAATCCTTCCCTGTACCTTCGCCTAACTCTGCACTTTATCTTCGAAAAATCCTTTCTGTAACACTGCCTCTATTTAGACAAACTACATCTTACTGTATTATGAGCATCTTGTTGTATGTAAACTGTTAAAAAAAGTAGACTGGTTTTCCTTTTTTTTTTTCTGCAGTTAAGTTAATGTGGGGTTTGAGAGTTTTTTGTAGGTATTGTTATGTCTGTATTTTGATGTGTTGGTATTATGAAAATGTCAGTATTTTGAGTGTCAACATTTTGATATGTCTGTATTTTTAAATAAATAAATGTGTGCACACGCACACACACACACACACACACGCACAAACACACAAATACACGCACTATATATATATATATATATATATATATATATATATATATATATAACTTTATAACAAACACACTTACATTGACATCACATCATTAAATGAACTTTCAGTGAAAACACAGACATACATTAAGTATTTTTTGCAGGGACAATCCCCTTGCACCCCCAGCACAGGTGTCTCACATCACCATAACTATATACTTAACTATGTATAACTATATATACAGACACTAACTCTGAGGTTACACAGCACTGGGGAAAATAAATATTTCCTACTACCCACAAAAGGATGATCTCACTACCGCCAAACAATGGCATTTGACCGTTCTGACATTCAAACAAAAAAATAAGCTCAAACAAATTCAGCATAGTGTTGGGTGACCCTATATATTTACTTATATATTTATCTCTCTCTCTCTCTCTGTATATGTGTATATATATATATATATATATATATATATATATATATATATATATACAGAGAGAGAGAGAGAAGAGAGAAACACAAACACACCCCTATACTTGTAAGCACATCTTTAAAATGCATGCCTGCAGATGTCACTCCACACCCAACCCCCACCAATAGTATATACAGTGTTTGTATGTATTTTAAGGTTTTGCTTGGATTTGCCACTCCATAGATTTTCCCATCAATCAAACAAGCACATAGGTGCTGATATGCAGATGAAAGGTAAAGTGTAATACTTTCTTACAAAATGAAGGTACTGTAGTTTGACTTTTTTAGTGTGAACTGTGTTACATTGCTTTAAAGAAAGCTACTTCACAAACTGTCATTTTTTCTCTCTCTCTTCCACTCTTCGTCTATTCCCCTATCATTAATGTGAGTGTGTGTATGTGTGTTTGTGTGCATGCGTGTACACACACATTTGTGTTTGTATATAATATGCCTGCTACGTACAAGTAGAGGTTTGCTCCTTTAAAACATTGGAGGTAAAACCATGCCAGATAAGTTAGCTTTATTCAAAATGCACTACAAATGCAGTATCAGAGGTGTGTTGTGTCCTCTTACACTGATAATGACTCTAAGCCATGACAATGCAAAAACAGCCATGTGGTTACAGTACAATTTCTATGTGCGCTTGGAAATTGTTAACAACTGAGTCCTAATACATGGTGTCATCAGGTTTTGTTTTTCTTTCTTATGGGTACTCAAAGATCTCATGTGCACTTTCTATATATAACCCTCTCAACCAATATTAGTATACTTGCATTTACTGTCTGAGAAAAAAAAGGATAGCAGAAATTAAATGAATTTCTCTGTGCTTTGGCTCGGTTAACACAGCAAGCTGGTCTATGTATGACTCATTTGTAAATGTATGTACTTCCTTATAATAATAACTATAACTCACTAATTACACACTGCGCCTCCTTCCTTCCCAGCACAGCAAGTTACTTCCTTCAGGGATCTTTTTTTCCAAGCACATTTTGCCAACAGTTTATGTTCCAAACCTGGCAACTATCTCCTAACCCACTTCTATTACACAATCAACTGTCTTCTATCTCTAAAGATGTATTTCTGAGAGTATACACCACTAAAAGGCAGTTCAGTGTACTTGTACAAGGTAGTGTTCCCTCTCTTTTAAATGGCTCAGAGTTAAGGAAATCCTAGTTCCCAGCAATTTGTATATGTCTTGACACATAGTAGATAGCTCTTTGTCAGCATGCCCTCATATCAGTATACACCCAACCCACAGAGACCTTCTTTCCTAGACATTCTGCTTTTTCCTGAGCAGTTTCACAAAACAATTTCCCACTTGATTATGGGCAACTATGTGTGGATAATTACATCTCCAAATACATACTCCTCATGCATTTCCAAAGTCACTAATTTAATCTTTTTCAATAAAAAGATGGAGTTTTTGTTACTTTGCTCTTGTTCAGGACTTTTACTTAATCCAAATTGGCTAACAAAGTTAAACTGTATCAAAATGTGTGTGTGTGTGTGTGTGTGTGTGTGTGTGTGTGTGTGTGTGTGTGTGTGTGTGTGTGTGTGTGTGTGTGTGTGTGTGTGTGTGTGTGTGTGTGTGTGTGTGTGTTTAGTGGGGTTGACGAATCCTCAGTTTTTCTTTTCCCCACTAATATCCTGTTTTTAGCTTCTGTCAGAAATTCTCTTTCCACAAAATATGCAAAATACTGTTTCAGTAATAAACTAGGGCAATAACTGCTTGTGTACAGCACAACAGAGGTTTGATTTTTTTTTTAATCTCCCTCGCTTTGCCTCTCTTTCTCTGTCTTGTCTTCTTCTCTCTCAGACATACACACACACACACACACACACACACACACACACACACACACACACACACACACACGTACATACATACATACATACATACATACATATTGGGTAATCAAGAGCCAGAGATATTAAAATTTATGTAAGGGGTATGGTCTTCAACCCTTTAAGTCTGCACAGCACTCTACTCTGCTTCTTTTTACTCAGAAAGCCTATGCACTAAATATTTTGGCAGTCTTTGCTTTTTTTTTTCTTTTTTCTTTTTTGAATTTCTTTTCAGAGCCAAAAAAAAAAGCTGTCAAACAATCTGCTTACCTTTTCTTGAGACTGGTTCAAAGGTTTTGCTTCCATTCTTACAGATAATAGTGTTAGAAAAAGCCCACAAGCCAGGATATGTGGGGTATTCATCTTGGGCAGTACAGCAGTTAATTTCTTCCTCTTTGGATCTTGCGTAAATAATGTTTGTTATCTTAGTGTGAAAACCTCTGCAGTTGTTCCTAGTCTTTCACAATGTCTCTCTTTTCTTTCTTTGATAGTCTGCAGATTCTCAGCTTTCTTTCATTCATTTTATAATCTAAATGACATCATTAGCCCCACCTCTTAATGACAATAGCCAGGCGTGCATGTAATACCATCTTAATGTGCAGTGTCCAACATATACAAAATATATATTCAACTCTCAAGCATGTACACACATGCATACACTGAACTACCATCAAGGAAGTATGTCAAAATATAATTTTATATCCTTTACTCATAATCTATTTTGTGGACACAATAGATTGGAATATATAAATATATTTATATATATAGATAGATAGATAGATATAGATATAGATAGATATATATATATACATATATATATGGTACACTTTTGTATGTATATATGTAGAGTTATAAAAAAAA